>NC_041225.1:24667309-24690676 GCF_002837175.3 Physeter macrocephalus
CCTTCGCCCGTTGTGGCCTCTCCCGTTGCGGAGCACAGGCTCCGGACGCGCAGGCTCAGCGGCCATGGCTCACGGGCCCAGCCGCTCCGCGGCACGTGGGATCCTCCCGAACCGGGGCACGAACCCGTGTCCCCTGCATCGGCAGGCGGACCCTCAACCACTGCGCCACCAGGGAAGCCCAGGAAAAATTTTTAAAGATTTATATAAATGGAGAGGTATACCATATCCATGAATCACAAAACTCATTATTGTTAAGATGTAAATTCTCCCCTAACTGATCTATAGATTCAGTATAATTCTAATCAAATCTCAGCAGGTTTTTTAATTCTAAAATTCATATGGAAATGCAAAAGACCTAGAATAGTCAAAACAAGTTTAAAAAAGAACATTAGAGAACATTTTACTACTCAGTCTTGAGACTACAAAACTAAAGTAGCCTAGACTGGAAACAGCATAAAAATAGACATATAGATAAATGGAACAGAATACAGAGTCCAGAAATGGGCCCACACATGTTTAATTAATCTTTGATGTACGGTGACAAGGTGATACAATAGGCAAAAGATCATCTTTTCAACAAACAGTAATGAAAAATAAGATATCTATAAGGAAACAAAATGAACCTCGACCCTTCACACATGTAAAAAAATAACTTGAAATAGATCATAGACCTAAATATAAGAGCTAAAATTATACAATTGCTGAAGAAAATCCAAGAAAAAAAATCTTTATGACCATGAGATGGGAAAGGATTTTTGCAGAGAGAATACACAAAGCAAGGATCACACTAAAAAATGGACAAATTGAACTTCATCAAAATTAAAACTTTGGGGGACTTCCCTGACGGCGCAGTGGTTAAGAATCCACCTGCCAATGAAGGGGACAGGGGTTCAATCCCTGGTCCGGGAAGATCCCACATGCTGCGGAGCAACTAAGCTCACGTGCCACAACTACTGAGCCTGCGCTCTAGAGTCCGTGAGCCACAACTACTGAGCCCGTGCCCCTAGAGCCCGTGCTCCACAACAAGAGAAGCCACTGCAACGAGAAGCCCGCGCACCGCAACGAAGAGTAGGCCCTGCTCGCCGCAACTAGAGAAAGCACGCACGCGGCAACAAAGACCCAATGCAGCCGAAGATAAAATAAATAAATGAATAAATAAATATACAGCCGACAATTAGCATCTCTGCATTCTTTTCTGCCTCTTGGAGATAGTCCTGGTAATTACAAGTCGTGAAAAGATTGAAGCCTGAAAACCACTTGGAACTTCTTGAAGGAAAACACCAATTTTTCGTTTTGAATCATGACCAGAACACCCACTGAGAACACACATGTTTCTTGGTGGTGAGCTGCACACTAACTTGTGGATTGAGGAGCGGGGGGAAACGCAGCAGCCAAGAGCAGGCAAAGGGGCGAGGGTCAAGGAAGGGACAGAAGGGAGAGGGAAGGAGGGCGGCTCTCAGAGCTGACGCGGCTCCTTCAGGCAAGGATACGCTGCACTCATGCTCATCTCGCGTGGACCATCCTCCCCGTTCTCTGCAACGTGTTTGCTGCCTTTTGTCTCTGGTTTAAAATACCTTGGAAGAGTTGAACCCCTGCACCAGCAGAAAGACAATCAGAAGAGTGATTCTACAGCCAGGCTGGGGAAAAACTCCCTCCCTCCTCTCCTGGGCCTCACACTCACCAGCAATGGGCTGGGCACCCCAAGGACAGAGGCTGCCTTCGATTTCTCTGGGTCTTTATCTGCTTCTGTGATCTTGGGATCGCTGGAGTGTGACTGATTATCCCACTTTCTAACCAGAACAGTCAAAAGTCAGGAAGGAACCTCCTCGATGAAACTGTCAGAATAGTCCCTCCGTGGCCTCAGTCCATCATTCCTCAACCCTTACAACCCATTCATTTTCCTCTGGACAGAGTGAGCCTGGAAGGTAGAACAACACCCCTGCCACCCCGAGAGCCACCGGCTGAGTCACAGCCCCACCGAGTCCCAGTAGCTGGTACAACTGTGGAGTCAAGTGGGTTCTTCTGGCTGGGAAGACCCGGACAGGGCTCCTCACTCCAGACCACGATCCCTCCTCCTCGAAGCCCCAGCTCCGAGGCTCAGATTCCGCGGACATCACCGGCCCCAGCGAGGTTCGCCCGTCTCCCCTGGTCACCGTGTCTCTCCGAGGCCACACCTGCTCTGAGCTTTCAGCGCACGTGCGGGTGAGTCCTCCCACACCTGGTCCTCTCATTTCCTGCCATTTTTCTCCTCCAGCGACCTACTCAAAACAAGAGCCTGTGTGTTCCCAAATTTCATGGTCAGTTCTCAGTGCTCGCCCCTCAGCAGCCTGTGTCACGGGTGATCACCCCTGGTTCCCTGATGCAGGTGGCCTCCCGACACTGCACCCCAGTCCTCCTGGGCTGGCCTGGCGCTTCCCAGGGCCACCCCTCTTTCTCCCTGGGCGGTCTCCTCAGATCGCGTGGCTTGAAATACCACCCACCTGCTGGCCACTCCCAATACACCCAGCTCAGTTTTTCCTCCACGCGCCAAACTCCTGTATCCAGCAGCTTACCTGACACCTCTGCTTGGAGAGCTGATATTCCTCTCCAAGGCAGCATCCCCAGAGCTAAATTCCTCCCCAAACCTGCTCCGTCTCAGTTCAGGCCAGTGCCACCCCTCCTTTGCTCAGGGCAAAACTTGGAGTCACCTGGACTCCTCTTTCTTCCACAGCTCACACTAACTGGGCAGGCTCTGCGTTCGCGACGCATCTGGTCTGTATCTCTCACCACCTCCGCAGCCCCTACCCTGGCCCAGCACCACTGTCATCACCCGGACGACGCAGCCCTGAGTTTCTTCTGAGCCCGGCAACCAGCATGTCCGCCACAGCCTCCCCTGCTCTGAACCACCCCGGGGTCGCATCTCTCTCGGGGCAGCAGCCAAAGACCCCGTCTTCTAAGGGGACCCAGGATTTGTTTTCATCAGGCATGGTAAGACACATAGACATGGGAATCACTGTCATGAAGGAAGATTTTTTTTTTATTAATTTTATTTTTGGCTGCGTTGGGTCTTCTTTGCTGCATGCAGGCTTTCTCTAGTCGTGGCGAGCGGGGGCTACTCTTTGTTGCGGTGCGCGGGCTTCTCATTGCGGCGGCTTCTCTTGTTGCGGAGCACGGGCTCCAGGCGCGCGGGCTCAGTAGTTGTGGCTCGCGGGCTCTAGAGCGCAGGCTCAGTAGCTGTGGTGCACGGGCTTAGCTCCTCCGCGGCATGTGGGATCTTCCCGGACCAGGGCTCGAACCCGTGTCCCCTGCATTAGCAGGCGGACTCCCAACCACTGTGCCACCAGGGCCAGCCCGGAGGCTCCCTCTATGGGAAAATGTGGCCAAGAGCCTTTACTGTGGTTTCCACAGGAAGGTGCAGGCAAGGCTGGAAACGGTGTAGGGACTGGGTGGTTTGAATAACTGAATAAGCTGCCCCTAGTTTTCTGGTTCCTGGCCTTGGGGTGAGCAGGGCAGGGGAGCAGTGGCCTGGACAGTGAGAGTCTGTGGAGGAGGGGCTGGGAGTGGGCTCTGAACTGGGTGGTTGGCATATTTATGGTCTCTGGGGATTAGCTGACCTGGGAGGAGCAGTCCCTCCAGGGTCAGCAAGGCCCCAAGCTGTCAAAGCATCAAAAACACAGAAAAAGGAAGACACGGTTAATATCTGTGGTGCCTCCCTGAGCGGCGCCCTCCGCTGGCTTCCTGGCCTCCTTGCCTGCTGGCTGCACCTCAGCCGCCTGGCAAGCTCCTGCCTTGGGGCCAAGCCTCGGCAGGAGAGCTCCTCCCCGGCTCCCTGCAGGGCTCTCTCGGGTCTCCCCGTGCTCTTTGCTCGGATGACACCTTCTCAGTGGGTCTGCTCTGCCCACCCAGTGGTTTAAACTTGCACCCCTACCCTGTGCTCCCAACCCCCTACCCTGCTCTGCTTTTCTCTTTTCTAGCACTTAACACCTTCTTATATGCCCCAGGATTTACTTTCTTAAATGTTTACTGTGTTTCTGTCTTCTTGACTGCCGTGGGAAGATCTGGCGTATCCCCAGTGCCCAGAGCAGTGGGTCGCACACAGTTGGCCCAAACCTGGAGAACGACGGGAGTTAAAGGGCCTTGAAGGACAGACAGAGCTCCTGTGCTGCAGCTCTGGAGACGAGGTAACTCAGGCAGCCGCTTCACAGCTTCCAAGAAACCCAGGTTCTGACTTAGGGAAGAAGACAGGGCAAAGAGCCAGCGCAGGGAGAGGGACCCCGTCCCTCCTGAGTCGTAGGCTTTTCTCCCACGTGGCCAGTAGCCTCCAGCTGAGCCAAAAGCAAGAGCAAAACTCAGGGACTTTCCCACAAGGACAGCAGCATGAGGTGCTCGGCTTCTATTGTGTGTCTCTCGGTTCTGCCGTCACATTTGTTTTTCACTGAGATGTCATTCACATGCCATAAAGTTCACCCTTCTGAAGTGTGCGGTTCAGTGGGTCTTGGTCTATGCCCAGCCTTGCGCAACCACCCCCAGGAAGACGCTGCACACCCCTTCACTGGAACCCCCAGCCTCAGGCACCCAGACTCTCTCTCCATCCCTGTGGATCTGCCTGTTCCGGATGCAAACAGAGGTGGGGCTGTACGACACCTGCCACTGCGCTGGCTTTCTTCTGTGGCCACATTTGACCAGCACCTGATCCAGAAGACAAAGGCCACTTTCCCTGGGCAGTAAGCCTTCAGGAGGTGGATTTGGGCTTGAGAGGCGGAAATTGAGAACTGATCACAAACTCTCCAGGATGCTCGAGGTTGGGGGTGGGTTTGTAAGTAAGCAAGGGCTCCTGTGCCTGCAGTGCAGAAAGGCAAACTGTGATGACAGGAGTTTGCAGCAAGGATTTATTAACACGACACCAACCAAAGGAGCGGGAGACAAGCCTCAGTCCCACTCCAGCCTGGTCCTGGAGTTGGGGGTGTTTTAAAGGGGAAGCGCAAAGAGCCTGGGATGGCTCATCACCTCGTGACAATCACGGTCTCAGGGGTCAAGAGGTCTCCGGTGGCTCATGGCTCAGGGGTCTGTTAGCTCATCTTGCCCTGGAGAGACAACCTGAGTGTGCATGTTAACGATGATATATCGACAGCAGCAGGGGTTTTTTTTTAAATTTATTTATCTGGCTGCGCCGGGTCTTAGTTGCGGCACTCGGGACCTTCGTTGCCACGTGCGGGATCTTCACTGCAGCACGTGGGGTCTTTAGTTGCAGCATGCAGACTCGTAGTTGTGGCATATGGGAGCTAGTTCCCCGATCAGGGGTCGACCCGGGCCCCTTGCGCTGGGAGTGCAGAGCCTTAGCCACCAGACCACCAGGGAAGTCCCAGCAGCTTTCATTAGTACGATTGTTCGGTACGATCTTATCAGCGCCAGCAACCTTAGTCGCCTGACCTTGGTTGATCAGTGTTCAGTGAGCACAGGACTGAGGTCAGAGGGGACAAGAAAGGGAATAAAGTCATGGACAGAGAGATTAATCATAAACGCAGTAGGGGAACTCGGTTTTAGGGGGACTCAGTTCCAGAAATAAGGCTGTGTTCCCCAGGACACCCACCACGGCTCAGTTTCACGGTACAGATTTTCCTTGGGGCTGCTCTGGCCCCCATCCCCACCCGCCCCCTGACCAAGGGGCAGGGGAAGCGCAGGAGGAGCCACAGGCTGGGGCCCGAGGTCACTGAGGAAGCCACGAGTCCCACCTCCGGGGCTGGCAGAGCTTGGAAAGTGCTCCACAAGGGTTGCTCCAGACCGGAACTGGTCCCAAGCCTAAGGCTCAGGCTCGGAAAGTGGTAGGTCAACTGAGCGTTCCCGCTTTGGTCCAGCGCAGAGCAGAGCCTGGAAACCGGCCCGCCCGGCGCGCTCCCGCACGAGCCGCTCAGCTGATTTATGCCCTCGGCAGTGACCGATCACAGGACCACGCCCCTGGGCGGCTCTCCCCCAGCCTCCCGCGTTGAGGCTGAAACCACCATTGGCAGGTGTTATTTCAGGGAAATTTCTCTCCCAGTCGTCGAGAGCTGACTGTGGCTGGTTCTGCTGCTGGACAGTAGGTCTGTTCTTCTTTAAACACATCTGCTGGGCTTCCGGCAGAGCTGCTGTAATGCTTAGACCCCAGGCCTCTGCTCGGCAGGACAGTGCTGGCGGCTCAGAACATTGTAGAACTTGCAGAACCGGATGCCGTCTGCCCTGGGGAGGGGCCCCGCTCTGGTGCGACAGTCAGGCGAAGAGCGAAGCCAAGGCTGAGCTGGGGAGGGACAGTCGCAGAGGCACTGGTGAGAACCCGCTGGTCACTGCGTGGGCAGGAAGGAGGAAGGTGGGTGAAGGGAGGAAAGCCAGGCGGGGCGGCACAGCTCCCGCACGGCGCTCGGGGCGCGGCCCCCGATGGCTGCCCTGCTTCTGCGGAGCCGCGGGCGGACGCCAGGCAGCCGGGCTTCGGAGGGGCTGCGCCGCCGGCTCGCTGCTTCACCGTAGCTCATCGCCAGCCTCAAGTGCCACTGAGGTTCTGCCACCTGTGCCAGGACCTCCCTCAGCTCCGTAAGAGTCTTACCATCGGCACATTTCTCTCCCTCATTAGCCTAATAACTCCTGGAGACGGGGAACCAGATGGCCTTCATGTTTATACCCCAATACGAACCCGATACAGATTAGGACACTTTATAAATGCTGGTTAAATTGAACGAAATTTTAGGTCAGGGAGAGAGGGTGAGGTTTGGGAGTTCAGCTGTCACTTTTTCTTGGGAAAACATTTTATTGTTGTTCACAGACACCTGGCGGGGGGATAACTCTTAAAAAAGAGCAGTTTTCATGAGTTAAGTGTAGATGATCCAGCCCATAGGGATCAAATTTCCCTGTAAGTACAAGAACGTACTTTCAGAAATGGAGCAGAGATGTGGGGAGGGGGGAAAGAGAGGGCTTTCAGAAGGAAGGAATTTTAGAGTTTACCGGACCCGGACCCGAGCGCAGGAGAGGGAAGAGGCAATGCCGCCAAGTCCAGGGTGTGGCTGGATTTTGTCACTGCTAATGAAAAGCAGGTTTGAAAATATGCTACAGGGCTTCCCTGGTGGCGCAGTGGTTGCGCGTCCGCCTGCCGATGCAGGGGGGCCGGGTTCGCGCCCCGGTCCGGGAGGATCCCGCGTGCCGCGGAGCGGCTGGGCCCGTGGGCCGTGGCCGCTGAGCCTGCGCGTCCGGAGCCTGCGCTCCGCAACGGGAGAGGCCACAGCAGTGAGAGGCCCGCAAAAAAAAAAATATGCTACAGCTACTTAAAAATCTCTCCACGAGTGATTTCCCGCTGACCCTTCCCCTCTTCCGGGCCTGTGGACCCCAGTGCTAGCACTGCAAAATAAAGATGAACAGCTTACATTTACGTTCTAACCCGTAGTTTTGTCCTAAATGGATTTGAAAAGAAACGTTAGAGACATTTAGACAGAGACACGATTCTCCGCGAAAGGGAACCAGGGCTTCTTGGAGATGGGGGTGATGCCAGGGATGGGCCAAGGAAACGACCAGATGACCGCAAAGAGCTTGTGCTGCTGAAAGGAAAGGTGAGGAGGGGCAGTCGGCCTGAAGGAACCCCTGCCGGGGCCATGTAAGCAGCAAAGTAAATAATGATAATTCTGGACTGTGACCCCTGTACAATAAGCATTCTGGAGTCCAAACCAATGTAAACAAACAGCCGAGCAAGTAACTTAAGCACATGTGCTGAGCCTCAAGGGGGCCAGGCACACAGGCTGCACGTCCTTGGGCAGGAGGGGAGGCTGCTTCTAAAGGGTAGCCGTTCTGACCAGTGTGAGATGATATCTCTTTGTAGTTTTGATTTGCATTTCTCTAATGATTAATGATGTTGAGCATTCTTTCATGTGTTTGATGGCAATCTGTATATCTCCTCTGGAGAAATGTCTATTAGGTCTTCTGCCCATGTTTGGATCGGGTTGTTTGTTTTTTTGATATTGAGCTGCATGAGCTGCTTGTAAATTTTGGAGATTAATCCTTTGTCAGTTGCTTCATTTGCAAATATTTTCTCCCATTCTGAGGGTTGTCTTTTGGTCTTGTTTATGGTTTCCTTTGCTGTGCAAAAGCTTTTAAGTTTCATTAGGTCCCATTTGTTTATTTTTGTTTTTATTTCCATTTCTCTAGGAGATGGGTCAAAAAGGATCTTGCTGTGATTTATGTCATAGAGTGTTCTGCCTATGTTTTCCTCTAAGAGTTTGATAGTGTCTGGCCTTACATGTAGGTCTTTAACCCATTTTGAGTTTATTCTTGTGTGTGGGGTTAGGGAGTGTTCTAATTTCCTACTTTTACATGTAGCTGTCCAGTTTTCCCAGCACCACTTATTGAAGAGGCTGTCTTTTCTCCACTGTATATCCTTCCCTCCTTTATCAAAGATAAGGTGACCATATGTGTGTGGGTTTATCTCTGGGATTTCTATCCTGTTCCATTGATCTGTATTTCTGTTTTTGTGCCAGTACCATACTGTCTTGATTACTGTAACCTTGTAGTATAATCGGAAGTCAGGGAGCCTGATTCCTCCAGCTCCATTTTTCGTTCTCAAGACTGCTTTGGCTATTCGGGGTCTTTTGTGTTTCCATACAAATTGTGAAATTTTTTGTTCTACTTCTGTGAAAAATGCCAGTGGTAGTTTGATAGGGATTGAATTGAATCTGTAGATTGCTTTGGGTAGTAGAGTCATTTTCACAATGTTGATTCTTCCAATCCAAGAACATGGTATATCTCTCCATCTATTTGTATCATCTTTAATTTCTTTCATCAGTGTCTTATAATTTTCTGCATACAAGTCTTTTGTCTCCTTAGGTAGGTTTATTCCTAGATATTTTATTCTTTTTGTTGCAATGGTAAATGGGAGTGTTTTCTTAATTTCACTCTCAGATTTTTCATCATTAGTGTATAAGAATGCCAGAGATTTCTGTGCATTAATTTTGTATCCTGCTACTTTACCAAATTCATTGATTAGCTCTAGTAGTTTCCTGGTAGCATCCTTAGGATTCTCTATGTATACTATCAGTAATCAAGAGCAAGAGGGAAGAGATATGGCGACATATGTATATGTATAACTGATTCACTTTGTCATAAAGCAGAAACTAACACACCACTGTAAAGCAATTCTACTCCAATAAAGATGTTTAAAAAAATAAAATAAAATAAAATAAATAAATAAAGGGTAGCCGTCTGCTGCAAAACACTGAGGATGCTGTGGGAAATTGTATTTACACAGGCGTAGCCCAGGTACAAGCTCTTTCCTGTTCAAACCAGCAGGTTTATAGTTAGAAACGAAGCAGGCTTATCTGCATCACATATGGGTGTGTTTACATTTAAGCACTGAAACCGGTTTGCTTAATAAGATTTGAGCTTGATGCTGCCATTTCTCCTAAAAAGCCATTCAGCTTCCTCACAACTGTCCGGAGGTCACTGGTTCAGGGCCTTGACTTGCTCTAGCAAAAATCCAGGGCCCCTGGAACCCTTCTCACAGGCCGCCCCTAACACTGCAAAAGCCCTGAGACAGACACCCAGTTACCACGGGATGAGCAAAACTGGTGAAACCATCTAAAAAAAAGTATTGAGATGTGAAGGCCAGAGGCTGGGAGACAAGGAAATTCCAAAATTCACAAAATTAACCATGAACCCCTGTAAAAAATTACTCTTCTGTGATATTTCTTCAGGAATTTTAAAAGGCCAAATTCCCCCCATGGTTTAGGCTTCCCCCGCCCCAGACTTGATCTGCTCTCCCGAGTCCTCCCCCCACCGCCGCTGGCCAGCACCCGTCACTCCTCTCCCATCCTCCTCCCTCCTTCACCGTCCCTTCCTGGCCCTGGGAACCGTTTCCTCCTGTTCTGTGACCCTGAGGTGACCCTTCTCACAAACAGACCAGAACCCAGCGCCCAGGCGCCCAGGCTGACAGGCCCCTGGGACCCGTCGACGTGCGACTGCTGATCTCGGGGGTGGGAGAGGGGCGTCCCGCCAGCTGGCCAGCCTGTCGAGCCACAGGGGCTTTCAGGGGTCCCACCCTCACAGCCCGAGCAGAGCGCTATGAGGGCCTGCTAAGACCAAAAACCCTGCCCGGCTTCTGCAAACTACACGTAACTTGGTGGGGCCTCTACAAAGGCAATGCAGCACTAACTGCCCAGATTTGAAAGAGACACATCCTGAGACCCAGGACTTCTCTTCAGTGATCATCCTTCACTGGTGCAAGTACAAAGCTATGTCTTAAAAGCTATTCAGTGTAACGTCATCTGCCCTACAAGCTCACCGGTGGTCACCTGGTTGAATAAATCACGTGCCTCTGCACGTGGACCAGCGCACAGCTGTTAAAAAGAAAGCAGCAGGACTAGGTGCACTCATACAGAAAAGCCGCAGGGTGTCTGGTAAGTGACAAAGCAACGTGCTGAGCGCAATGCCCTTAGCGAGAAAAATACGTGTTCACAGAAGCCCATGAACCCAGAATGTTTCTCACAGCGTTCCCAAGAAGCCTAGTAGTGGTTGCCTGAGGGAACGAGATGGAAGGAAAAGCCGAGGAGAGAGGGAAACTTGCTTTTCTCTTTCTCCCCCAAACTGTAACTTTACAATTTTGTTCATGTATATATTTACCTATTCAAAAAACTATGTATAGTTTTGTCTCTAATAAAGTCGGGGGAAGTGAAAGGTTACTGAATTTAACCCCGTGGGCCTGGCGCTTATCCGGAAGAGACACAGAGAAGAACACGAAGTGGTCTCTACTCAGAGGCAAAGGGCCATTGCGGCCCCCAGCAGGGCCCCCCAGGGGTCAGGACGTGGACAGGAGCCGAGGGCCCCGGGGGTGGCCCGGCCAGCTCGGCTGGATGCCAGCCAGCCGAGTTCTGCCTCGCAAGCCGTGCGTCTATTGCTCAATCTGCCAGCACTTTGGCAGGACGGTCACCGACTGCAGGGCTCGAGGCCAACAGCCTAACAGGACACAGAGGTGACCAGTCACCGGTCAAAGTTCAGGAAGCGATGTTGACTCCGCAGGTCAGGCTGGGCCACCCCAGTCCTGACACAGCGGAGGGAGGGGCCGCCTGGCCTCGGGCGTGTGAGCTGGTGTCCGACCTTCCCTGGGGCCCCGGTTCTGGGCCCCCAAGTCCTCCGCTTCCCGCGGCCCTGCAGGCCGTCCCCCCACTGTCCTCCCCGGGCCCAGCCGCTGCACCTGTCACCCCCCCAGTCTGGCCTGCTCAGGAAGGTGCTTCCACCTGCAGCCCCCCCAGCTCAGGGGTTTTGTTCGGAGGGCCACACAGCTGGACCTCCAAGCACTCCTGGTACCCTTCTCCATCTCAGTCCGCTTTCCCTAACGAGTTATAAGCTCTCTGAGGGCGGGGACGACGTCATTGCACGTTTTACCAGACTCCCACTCGGGACTTTTCCAACAATCGAATGACTTCGCCTCCCCTTCCTGGTCCTCACCATCCAAAAGTCAGGCTTGGCCATCCTCACCCAGGCCGTCCCGTGGGCAACCCTTAAAGGGATATTTAAAGAGAAAGCACTGTTTGCTTCTTATTTAACTAGGAAAATAAAGGAAAGGGCGATCTGTCCTGGTCCCAATCCTCGGAGGCAGCCTGCCGAGGAAATGAGACGGCCAGGTCCTCCTGACGACCCGCCTCGGCCCTACAGGTCGACGTCCCCCTGAGAGCAATGGCCGCCGTCCAGACTGACAGCGAGAATTCCACTCCACCACACGGGGACGGGGGCCCCCGCCCAGAGCTGTTTCTGGGATGTTGGTTTTTCCTGTCCCCAAGTCCCATCATGTGTCCCCGCCCCTGCCGTGTCTGCGGGCGGCACATAGCCATCCCATGGTCTCAGAGTTAGGAGCGGAGCCCACCCCACTCCCGAGTGGGGGGGAGACCTCAGTGCCCCTCCACGCACACACAACCCCACACCAGCCAGCCACCTGGGGTCAGGCTTGGTGCAGGCTCACACCACGGTCGGGCCTTCAGTCCCCTCTGGGTTTTCTTCCTGAAAGCCTGTGCTTCCCCAGTTCCAAATAAAGTGCAAACCCCATCTCCCCATCACCAGCACATGCACACACGCAAACATGCACACAATGCACATGCGTATCACACACGCACACATACACACGTATGCACATGCGTATCACACACACGCGCACACACACACGCACATGTGTACCACACGCACGCACACGCGGAGCACACACACTGGCTCCTCCGACTGATGAGGAAATGAGGTCTTTTTTATCCAGATCCTGGGTCCACACCTGCCCTAGGCAGCGCTGGGGCAGCTCCCTGTGGACTCTGCCCACCGCATGGGCATCAGCTGCTCCTGCTCGGCCCCGACGGCAGCCCAGGACAAGAGGCACAGGCCCACCTTCGGTCTCACCCCATCTTTGCTCAGCTTTTGGCTTGAAAGGTCCCGAGGCAGCTTCTGGCTCCCCATTCGTATAAATTTCCTGACGCTGGCGTAGTGGTTCTCAGTCCCATCCCGCCTTCAAATTCCCAGTGCCTTGACTTCCCTCCAGACCGATTAAATCAGGATCTCTGGAAGTGCAACTCAGAAATCAGTGCGATTTTGTTTTGTTCTGTTTTCTTCACAGCTACCAAGTGGGTGTAATTTTCAGCCGCTGTAACTGAGAACCACTGCCTGGCAGTAATTAGCTGTGTCAGGTTAGGACACTCTGGACTGCAAGAAACAGAAGATCCCAGGTCAACAGTTTAAACACTAAGAGATGTCTTACGTCCTCTAACAACAAGTTCAAAGGTGGAGCAGCTCTGGGGCTGGTTTAGCTCCCTGAGGCGATGGCATCACCACCTCTGCGCTGGGAGGGCCCGTCTCACCTCATCAGCCTGGGCCCCGATTCCTGGCACTACATCCTCACATGGACAGGTCCATGGGGCTGGGCAGCAAAGGGACGGGGCAGGGCCACGCTGCCTGGGGTAGGGCCTCCTCACCTCCCTTCTGGAAGTCAACGCTCTGGACTTGTCACGTGCCCTGGCTCTTTTCAGTGATGTCATTAGCTTATCTGAAACTCACTTATATTTTGATCGCTCTGGCCTCAGGGAATTCGATCTGGTAACTCTGATTAAAAGCACGCTTCACTGAGCTCCTCCGAGACTGAATTCCAAACCGGGAGAAGATGAAAAAATGGATTTAAAGACGCAGTTGGTGGGGGGACAGCTAGAGCCCCCCGATTCCGACGGCCACACTAAGCAGCACCATCCAGGCTCTCGCTGGGGACACACCTGCCGGTTACAAAGTGCGGTTGCCTGCTGGCCCCTTGAGCCCACCTCCTGCGCCTGTCACCCTGTCACCCTGTCACCCTGTGGGTCGGCATACCTCAGCCTCAGCTGCACATCAGAATCATCTGTGGCTGAAAACACACTCATGTCCACCTCCAGAGATTCTGACTTCACTGGCCTAAAATGCAGTTTGGACAGTGTTATGGGCTGAATTGTGTCCCCTGAAAATTCATATGTCAAAGCTGACCCCCAGGACCTCAGGATGGGACTGTATTTGGAGATGGAGCCTTTAAAGAGGTGACCAAGTAAAATGAGGTTTTTAGGGCAGAACGTAATCCAGTAAAACTGGGGTCCTTATACGAGGAGGAGATTAGGACACAGACACACGGAGGAAGGACCATTTGAAGACGCAGGGAGAGGAGGGCCGTCTACAGACCGAGGAGAGGGGCCTCAGAAGGAACCAACCCGGCCCACACCTTGATCTTGGACTTCCAGCCTCCAGAATCATGAGAAAATAAATTTCTGTTTTTAAGCCACCCAATCTGTGGGATTTTGTTACAGCCTCCCGAGCAGACTGATAGAGATGTTACTATTTCTTACCCCCCAAGTGATTCTCACATGCAGCTGGGTTGAGTCCTGTTCAAAACGGTGCCACCTGGGCCCCAGCCCCTGGGTTCACCTGATCAGGTGTGGTAACAGCTCATTAGAGGTTCTGAAGGTCCGCAGGTAAGGCCACCCTGCAGCCGACCCCGGATTATTCGGCTGCTCATCTGGGCACAAGTCACAGGGACGCCAGCACCCGGGAAGGGGGGTGCGGGCCACACTCCCAAAATTCCCCCCGCTTTGGATTCAGCACAGTTTCCTGGGGTGACTGGGGGTTATTTACACTTTACTTCTTAGCTTGGGTTCCTTGGATTCCTTTCACTAGAACTGCTTTCCTCTTCCTACTAAGATGACATCAATCACCCTGAAATTTGTAAGTAAGCACATCAATCACCCTGAATTTTGATTGGGGAGGAAGAAGAGAGTGCAGAAGTATAAAATAAAAAGAAAAATCACACCTCTCTTCCACCCCACCAGCTCTCCCCAAAGACAATAATTGTTACCACTGCTAATAGTTAACAATGGTTACCGATATTAATAATTTCTTACGTGTCCTTCCAGAAAATGTTTACGTATATGCCGTCATGACTAGCCTCTCAACTTTTACACAAATGGGATCAAACTACACATGCCCTGTTACACTCTACAGATACGTGTGCATACACGCCTCTGTGGCTATTGTCTTTAACTTAATGGCACGTTGCAGCTGAATTCTGCCCTTTGGCTTTTCCACATTCAAGTTTCTCCCATTCAAAATGGATCTCGCACTCCCCTCACCCACCTCCACCCACCGCCTCACTTCTCTCAGTTCCCACACAGTTTTCACGTTCCTCTAACCCTTCCTTGACTTTCCCGGTGTCTGCTTTTGAGGCTCTTGGGATTAACTGCTTCCTCCCCAGCACTGTGACCAGAACGTTGTGATTAAGGTGACCCTGGGATGAATTCCTCAAAGGCAGATGCAGAAAAGAAGAAAGGTGTCTTGGGGAGCTTTCTAGCTCATTCCTTTGAATAGTTCAGTGGAATTTGACTTTGCAAAGAAACTACAGACTATTTAATCATTTCCACATTGACAGACATTGAAGTTTATGGTTTCTGGCTTTTTTACTGTTACACCTGGTGCCGCAGTAAATATCCTTAGGCAGGTATTTTGGGTTACGCCGCATGGTGACTTCCTCCAAGAGACCTGGGTCCAAGGGTGTGTGTACTTTTACTGTTCACAGATGTTACCAAAATGCCCTCCAAAACTGTGTTCCAAGTCGCCCTCTCCGGGCTGTGAGAGCACCTGTCCCTCCAATCACCACCAGCCCCGCCGGCCCTCACCTCCGGCACGCTCGTCAGTCTGGCGTGTGAAAAGCAGTCCCACGGTTGTGATTTGTTTCCTTCACTACGATCCTGTGAGAGTCCTGCTTTAACGCTGTGCCTTCATTCGCTGCCTGGGTGGGGCTGGGGGGAGGGAGGGTGAAGGAAGACCACCCGCCGCCAGGAGGATGGCTCGCGTCTCCGAAAAGCTGGACCATCTCCCGGGACGGGCAGTCTCCTGCCGGGCGCCAGGTCCTCCCGGACGTGCCTCCGTGCCACACTGAGCCCGCTGTGAGCTCTTCAGTGGTTCCAGGGACCCTCCTCGGTCCTCAGACTGCCCGGGGAGGCGGCTGGCTCATGCCTCTCGCTTCCCCGACCAAGTGCTGCCCTGAGCTCTCAGGTCGGTGGCAGGAGCACACACGGACGGGACGCAGTGGGAACCGACGGGAGGGTGGCCCGCCCGGGGCAAGGCAGCCGGAGGTCTGAGACAGATCCGGGGAGAGAGGAGCCAGACCAGTGGGCCCTCACCTTCCACGGAGGGAGGGGAATTCAGGGCTCAGAATCTCTGACGAAGTTCTAGAACCAGCACCCCCGTCCCACCACTGTGAGCCCTGGGCCAGCACACGGCAGGTACACAGTCAGTATTAGCCAAACACAGGCCGGACGGGGCCGGGGCCGGGACCACCCACGGTGAAGAGCCCCATTTCTGAGAACCCTGGCCTCTCCCTGGTGGCGGCCAGGCTGGCAGCTGGTCCAAGGGCACGGGTCACACTGCCTGGATCCCTCACTGCCGCAATTTGGGCCAAGTTACAGCTATCTGCCCCGTTTCCCATCTGTAAAAGGGGGATAAGGATAAACGTGACATCACAGGTTAGGGGAAGCGGTAAATCCACTATATAATGTGAAGTGCTTACGTAACAGTCAGTCAATGTTCCCGTCATCATACGAGCCTCTGACTGCCCCTCTGACCCCACCCAACCTGCCGGATGCCTTCTGCAGTGGCCCCAGCAAACATCCTCGGGGTCCTCAAACCTCTCCTGGATGGTGGTCAGATCGAGCGAATGACAATACCGAGCATCCAGCTAAGTCTGAATTTCAGATGAACAGTCCAAGAACATCTCATGCATACTTTACTTAAATATTATTCATCGTTTATCTGAAATCAAGTTTAACTGGGCAGCCTGTATTTTTATGTAGCAACTTTCCTGCTGAAATTCAAGTTTAACTGGGCAGCCTGTATTTTTATGTAGCAACTTTCCTGCTGCGTGCATTGGCAGGAACTCCCCTTCTCCTGCCCCTACAGGAAATTGTAAAATCATTACAATATCTTGGACGATTTTCAAAGCGTCATCTCACTATTTACAGTAACGTGTTTATTCTTTTCCAAAGAAAAGAAAGCTCTGGTCCTTTGCACCAGAGCACTGTTTCCTAAACTTGTCTGATCGGAAGAAGAGCCTGGGGTCCTGGATCCCACCCCAGACCAACCAAATCAGAGTCTCCAGGGAACAGGCTTGGGAGCAAGTTTTTGGCAAGCACCTCGGTGATACTAAGACCCAGGAGAGGCAGGTCTGGGGAGCATTGGGAAAAAGGCCATCTCTGCTCAGAGAACAGAAGAGATCATCCCCCAGGGATGTCCTGTCTCCACTGGGCTTGAGGTGGTTGGAAGGAGTGAGGAGGAGGAGCTCCGTGAGCCTCTGACGGCCACACGAATGAAGACGCGTCCCTGGGAAGCAGACCACAGCCACGCGAGCCTCCCCGAGCACACGACGGAGGACGGCGGGGCCCCTGCGGTCACTCTGGGGCGCCAGGGCCCCGCACCCCGGCTGTGACTCTCCAGGTCAGCCTCTGTGAGTTCCAGAGCTTCTGTGTTTCATCTTTCAAAATCATCACAGTGAACAGTCCCTGACTTCCTCCCCTTCCTCTTTAATGCCACTTGATTTTTCTCCATCTTTGACATCGATCCCTGCTTCCAGCCACACACTTCTTCACAGCCCTGCCTCTCTTTTCTGAGTAAACTTTTAAAAGATGTAATACAGGGGCTTCCCTGGTGGCGCAGTGGTTAAGAATCTGCCTGCCGATGCAGGGGACGCGGGTTCGAGCCCTGGTCCGGGAAGATCCCACATGCCGCGGAGCAACTAAGCCCGTGTGCCACAACTACTGAGCCTGCGCTCTAGAGCCTGCGAGCCACAACTACTGAGCCCGCGTGCCTGGGGCCTACGATCCGCAACAAGAGAAGCCACCGCAATGAGAAGCCCACGCACCGCAACGATGAGTAGCCCCCGCTCGCCGCAACTAGAGAAAGCCCAAGTGCAGCAACAAAGACCCAACACAGCCAAAAATAAATAAAATAAATGTTTGAAAAATGTAATACAAATTGCGTAAAGTGCATAAGTAAGCACACAACTAAAGAAAGTTTTCACGAGGTACAGACACATGGACAAGCAGCACAGAATCAAACACGCCCAGAAACTCGGAGACCCTCCTGTCTCTCCTTCCCTGTCTTCAGCGCCCCTCGAAGGGACCCACATGGCCTGTAACGTCACAGGCTTGCCTGTCCCCCGCTCCCCCGTGCCGTGCAAACGGAGCCCCACGGGGTGTCTCTTTCCCGACCCGAGGGCTGTGCGGTCCCCGCCGCGTGGATGTCCCAGCACTCGGGCCCGCTCCACTGTCAGCAGATGCCCAGGCTGCTCCTAGCTCGGTCCTTACTACTGCTGCCCTTGCACTTGACCTTTGGTGAACGTACTGAAGGGTGAGGAATGTGCCGCCCCGCTTACGCCGCGTTGACATAATGATGGTTTGGAGCCGAGGGCACTTGTTCCAAACGTATACATACACCGAAGACGTTTTAGAAGCTGGCTCTCTGGGTTTCTTCAACCTGAGGTTTATAGAGTTAGGTCTGTAAAACTGCTTGGATGCCTTGCAAGGTTACAGTATTCTTCTGTCATAGTTGGCAAAAGTCAGCTCCTAGGACTAAGACTGTTAAAACTTGTTAATTTACTTTGTTCACAGAACACAGACCACCAGTGCAACACAAGTAAAAGCACCAAGTAAAAAGCCAGTGGAAAACAGAAAAAAGAAGAGAGCTGCTAATTAAAGTTCACAGAGTTGCATATTTGTGTATATAACTATCAAAAATGTATTTATTCAGTGCTAACAACCTGGGGTATTATTTTATTCACAAATCCATTATAAAATCTAGTTCTTTATACAGTTTTTTACATTACACTTTAAAATAAACGTCTGGAGAACTCTTTAAAACAGGTTTTAAATAATTGTCACTTTGGTAGGTCAAGTGTGGTAAAAGTTGATGAATGAAAAAGAACTTTCATAGTGTGTCTTTTAAAGGCCCATGTCTTCTCAGACTTTGCCCAAGTCAGACAACGGGCCCAGCTCCTTAGGGAAGTGAATGCTAGCACCTGTGTGTGACACAGGCCACCCAGCTCCAAATGGAGCTGCGGCTGTCTTCCCAGTCCTACGACATTCTTCTCTCCTGGAGCCAAATTCAGACTGGTTTCGTCTTCTCTCCTGGAGCCAAATTCAGACTGGTTTCGTCTGCTCACAAGTTGGGGGCGGGGAGGAAGGGCTGTGGCTCGCCTCTTGCCCCCGGGGTCAGACAAAGTTTCCAGGCTGACGTCTCCCACTGTCTGGGAACCTTCACAGGTGATTCTCAAACTGTGAACTTCAAGAACTGTAAAATCCGCCTTCACATTCCTGGGCTCTAGGACTTAGTGAAACCTGATTCTGTTTCACTAAGTCAGGATACAAGCAGGGTTAGTCTGATTGAGATGGTGTGGGACGGTTAGATTTGGAAATTTCTCTCGGAAAACCAAGTAAGCAGAAGTTTGCTCCAATCAGCTGATGGAGGCCACCTTTAGGGCCGGGCCTCCTCAGCGTGAGGTGGGTGGTACAAAGAGTGTAAGCTTTACTTTTTAAAGACAGACAAACATATGCATACGGTTGTCACATGTACCCATGTGTGCGCAGATGTCCCACTTTGACAGATAAGCCACATACATCCGTACATACATACACAGTCGATCCTGTTGTTCACAGATTCTGTATTTGTGAATTCACCTGCTCTCCAAAACCAATTTGTAACCCAAGATCAACGCTCACCGTGCGTTCGTGGGCATCTGGTCCACACACTCAGACTGGAGAGAAATCTGTCACCTGTCTGCACGTTCCCAGCAGAGGTCAAACAAACAGCGCTCTGCTTTCTGTTTCATGTCACACTGTCAGCAAGTGCCCTTTCTGTGGCCTATTTAGTTTCCACATGTTTTTCACATTTCATGCTGTTGGAAACGGCCCCAAGCATGCTGCTGGGGTGCTGTCTGGGGCTTCTAAGGGCAGGAAGGCTGGGAGGCGCTGCAGGGAGAAGATGCACATGTGGGATGTCTCGCTCAGGCCCGAGTTACGGGGCTGTCACTGGTGGCGCCATGGTTAAGAATCCACCTGCTAATGCAGGGGACACGGGTTCGAGCCCAGGAAGATCCCACATGCCACAGAGCAACCAAGCCCGTGCACCACAACTACTGAGCCTGCGCTCTAGAGCCCGCGAGCCACAACTACTGAAGGCCGCGTGCCACAACTACTGAAGCCGACACACCTAGAGCCCGTGCTCCGCAACAAGAGAAGCCACCGCAATGAGAAGCCCGCGCACCGCAACGAAGAGCAGCCCCCGCTCGCCGCGACTAGAGAAAGCCGCGTGGAGCAACGAAGACCCAACGCAGCCAAAAATTAATTAATTTTTTAAAAAGTGTGAATTAAACAGAAGCACACAAAACAAGGTTATGTGTGGATTCGCTGATGAAAGTGCTGTGTCACGGAACCTACCCTTGTACTTCCCTTGGGGCGATGAGCCAGTTTCCAGAACAGACCGGCCGCGGAGGCTGTGAGCCGACCAGACCGAGTGTGGGAGGACCTCTGCCTTTGTCACTCCCGGGTCAGCAAAGGGGGCCCTCAGCAGCTGCTGGCTGAGAGCTGAGTGGTGGAAGGTTCCAGGTTTATTCACAGGCTGTGCTCCTACTGTGCGCCGGGTCCACCTGGGGGTCCCGCTCTCGGTGGGTTGCAGCTCCAGAGCCACGGGGCAGCGGGGTCTTCCCTGCACCCACAAGCCCACAGAGCCCCTTGGGCCCCACTCTGCAGCCTGAGTCCAGGCTCCCTTGGGAGCCCGAAGGAAAGAGGAAAAGGAAAAACCAGGTGTTCACTGTGTCTCCGGCACCAGGGAAACCTGGCCATTCCTTTACTCGTGTGCAATATTTTCGATGCAAATCTTCAAGGAACTTAAGTTCGCAGGAAGGTTCTGGATGTTTCCTTCCTGGGCTGCATAAGCCCATCCAGAAGGCATTTCTGTCCCGGTCCAGGCCAGACCACGTGAGCACTCGGTTCAACTCCAGGCCGGAAGCACACCCGCCACCGCGGACGGGATTTGTCCCTCAGGTAGCGGAAGACAGGCTGCGGGCCCCTGGATGGCCTCCCAATATCCTCTGACACAGTTAACCCTCTGATGAAGTAGATTCTTGGGTGTGACTATCTGAGATCCTCAATAGTTTTCACCCTTGGGGTCCTTTAAGAATTATGGATTTTGAGCGGAGACAAAAGGAAAGATCATACCTATTTTTCAGTGAGACCAAAGAGCTAGTCTTGCCCTAAGAATCGTTTGGTCTGTACGTTCTGAGTGACAGGAGAGTGAGGAAATGTTGCTAGGCAACGCTGCACATCCCCCCAAAGTCCCTCACCCCCAGCCACAGGCTCCTGCTGGACAGGAACCCCGGGGTGCACGCCCTGAGGGCAGCCCTCTGGTCAGCCATTCTCTGCCTCTCAGCAGCTGGACTTACTGGGTGCTTACGAGTCCCCCTGCCAGGTTCTGGGGATGCATGGATCGAAAGAGGAGAGTCCAGCCTGGTTTCAGAGGGAGACACAGAAATGGATGGTTATACGATAGAGTAGCAGTTGCTCTGCTAAGGAAATAAAAGCTGCTTCATCTACACAGCTGACACCAGAGCTCTCCATTGGGAGGAAACTGACTTTATCTGGGAAAATGACTTGGTAAAACTTCTGGGTCAGGATTTGGCGCAAGAGGGCAGGTAGGCTGCCTGGGTTAGAGTCCAGGGGTGGAAGGGAGTTCCTGGAAAAGAGGAGAAGAAACGGGAGGGAGGACAGGGAGCTCAGCTGCGAAAATCCTGGCTGAGGCCCAGCTCAAGAGCCATGTGGATTTAAGTGCTTTGCTTTTAAAAGCACTTCCTGTGACCCATAAACCTTCAGGAAACTTTCTGCTGATCCTGGCAGAATTCGGTTCGCTGTTACCGTGGAGGAGTGATCGGAGAGGACAGGCCTTGACTCTTACACGCTGACATCAGGGCAGAGGTGAAAGATGAGCCACATCACGGAGAGAAAGAGCAGACCGCGGGGCCAAGGCTGGAAACCGGCTAGGCTTGACCTTGAGGAGACCAATTCGGAGAAACCTCGGGCGGGGCCCGGGTGCAGTCTGGAAGCTGGGTGATGGGACCTGAGTGCTCCATCCAGGTGTTGGGGTGGTGAGGGCCTGCCGCCCCGTGGGCCACCCTGCAGCGCAGGTGAGGGATGAGCCAGGGAAGGTGCCCAGAGGGGCTGCCGCCCAGGAGAGCTCCCGATGGAGGAGCGCGGGTGCCGATGAGACAGAAGGGCGTGCGCAAAGGCCGTCTGCGAATCGGGGTGTTTGCCTCGGAAAACGGAGAATGTGCCATAAAGGGATGGAGGAGCAGAGCAGAGGCAGAGAAACTCAGAGATGACATCTTAGCTTCTGAAAGACAACTGCCCCTCTGCTCGGATTCAGATCTCACAGAGAAGATGAGAGAGAGAGACGCCAAAGAAACGAGGCTGCGTCTCCGCAAGCGCGAGTCCCCAGATGCCCAGAGGGCAGCCTCCACGGTGGGCGGTGAGTCCAGGGCTCACAGGAGAACCAGCCGCCCTGCAAAGACAGGACGAACACCGAGGAGCATAAGGCAGTGTGCACGTGCTCGTGTTGGTAAAAGCTTGCTGGCTTCCTTATTTTAGGAGGAAAAATGCTTCCTTCTCTTCCCATAGGAAGGCTCACGACCTCTCCTTTAGCTGGAACTTCCTGAGCCTCTCATGTCACGTCAGTTCTCTGGCTTCTGCTCTGACAAAGGTAGTTTCAGGGCTTAGGGCAGAACCGGTGCTTCCTCCCCGGCTGTGCTGAATAGGTAGAAAATGTGTCCTGTTGCGACGAGGTTGCAGGGCCCGGCCTCCGGGCAGGGTGTGTTGGATGTGCCTGCCCACACCCGCCTGCGGATCCCCTGCTTCGCGGTGAGAACCACAGCTAACCTGCTCTCAGCAGCTACTCATGAATTGGGCAGCGAGGGCAGGGCAGAGCGCGCCCACTAAGGGGGTGATGCTGGGGAAGGGCGTCCCGCAAAGGGCCTTGAGATGCTGAGGAAGAGCCTGCCCCGCTTTCACCCGAGCGCCCAGGGCCTCACGGGTGGGAGGAGGAAGGCGGAGGGGGGACCAGGGCTGGAAGGGAGACGGAGCGCCATCCGGCGTGGTCCCTCCAGCCTGCCGGAGGTCCTCCAGGGCACTCCGCACAAGAAGCAGGACTCTGACGGTTGTTCCATGGAGGAACTGCCTCGTCTGTAAATGTCTGTGGGAGGAGAAGCAGCCGTAATCTTCCTCCTCGGCCCCTGTGGTCCCCCTGTCCCGCCCAGACGCCTGCGTTCCCATAGGAACCAAGCAGTCCGCTCCCAGTGACGCGGAAGGGCTGCTGCCTGGAGCCCGAGGGGTGCCCGAGGGCCAGCGATCCGCGGGACCGTTTTCCTACACAGCCTTCAAAGCCCTCGCAGAGGCGGCAGGCTGCGCCCTGCGCCGGTGGGCAGACGCTGCGGGACGCACTCGGGTCACGGCTTCGCCACCTCGTCCTTCGAGTTTGAAGGTAGCAGACGTTCTCCAACGTCAGAGGAAATCGGCACCTGAGGGCACTTAAAAATGTCACTGAAAAGGAAGTGTAAACAACCAAGAGACGAGTCAAAATAGAAAATTGGGCTTCCCTGGTGGCGCAGTGGTTGGGAGTCCGCCTGCCGATGCGGGGGAACCGGGTTCGCGCCCCGGTCCGGGAGGATCCCACGTGCCGCGGAGCGGCTGGGCCCGTGAGCCGTGGCCGCTGAGCCTGCGCGTCCGGAGCCTGTGCTCCGCAGCGGGAGAGGCCACAACGGAGGGAGGCCCGCGTACCGCAAAAAAAAAAAAAAAAAAT
>NC_041225.1:24690800-24736358 GCF_002837175.3 Physeter macrocephalus
TGGGAGTCCGCCTGCCGATGCAGGGGAACCGGGTTCGCGCCCCGGTCCGGGAGGATCCCACGTGCCGCGGAGCGGCTGGGCCCGTGAGCCGTGGCCGCTGAGCCTGCGCGTCCGGAGCCTGTGCTCCGCAGCGGGAGAGGCCACGGCAGTGAGAGGCCCGCGTACCGCAAAAAAAAAAAAAGAAAAAGAAAATTAAGGGAGGGAGGGGCCATGGTAAAAAGACTGGCAAAGAGGGTGACTCCACGTAAACAAAGAGTGAAGACTTGTTCCACGGTAGAAAGTGTGGTTTCAGAATAAAACGTAAACCTCGACAGCATAAAGCTGGCAAACTCAGGAGGTTGGGAGAGAGGAGGAAAGGAAATGTGAGAAGATAATCTCCTTCTCAAATCAAGGCATTAGTAGATACTATCCAAAGTTATAACAAAGTTATTTTAAAATAAATGCTGGGACTTCCCTGGAGGTCCAGTGGTTAAGACTTCGAGCTTCTAGTGCAGGGGGCGGAGGTTCCATCCCTGGTCGGGGACCTAGGATCCCTCATGCCGCGTGGTACAGCCAAAGCAAACAAACAAACAAACAAAAATAACCGCTGCCTATTAATGCTTTCCATAAACCCTTTTCTTAATTTTAGCAGCTTTATTTTAGAAACTAGTATTTTTTATGGTGAGGAGACATCTATCTGAAATTCAGCAATTCCTTCCATTTTACTTCAGTTATTTTTCTGTTAAATTCAAGTACAGTGACTCAATATTTAATGTTTAGAAGAGGATGTTTGGGGACTTCCCTGGCGGTCCAGTGGTTAAGACTCTGCGCTCCCAATGCAGAGGGCCCGGGTTCGATCTCGGGTCAGGGAACTAGATCCTGCATGCCGCAACTAAGACCTGGTGCAGCCTAATTAATTAATTAAAATAGGATGGTTGCGCTTACCGTCATGGAGCAGCATTAAGAGAGTGAAAGGTGTCTCACACAGAGCGTGAGGCCGTATTGCAACATAATCCTAACACGTTAATGAGAAGCAGGCCGACAGCCCAGCAGAAAAACTGGGCAGAAGACGCGGACAGGCACTTCACAAAACAGACACCCCGAACAGGCAATAAACGCACGGAGAGGCACTCGACCTCATTAGCCTTCAGCAAAACGCAAAGTAAAACCACACGAGCTACTACTTGACTCCCAGAATAGCTAAAATGAAGAAAGGACACCAAGCCACGTGGAGGGCAAACAAGGCTGGGGGTCCTAGAACCCTCGTGCACTGTCTGCAAAGGTGAACGGATGCCACTGCCTTGGAAAAGTGGCCTTTCTGACGAAAGTGGAGCGTGCATGCTCCGTGACCCGACAACTCCACTCCCGGGAATATCTTACACAAGTGTGCGCACACGGGGGCTTCCCTGGCGGTCCAGCGGTTAAGAATCCGCCTTCCAGTGCAGGGGAGGTGGGTTCGATCCCTGGTCGGGGAACTAAGATCCCACATGCTATGTATGGGGAAACCAAGCCTGCACGCCACAACTAGAGAGAAGCCCGCGAGCCACACGAAGACCCCGTGCGTGGCAACTAAGGCCTGACGCGCCCAAAAATAAATAAATAAATAAATTTTTTTTTTTTTTTAAAGTGTGTACACACAGGCTGAAACAGGGACCGGAATATCTAGAGCAGCATTATTTATAACAGTCCCAAACTGAAATACACAAATGTCCACGGACAACTGAATGATTTGTGGAATATAACGGAATACTAGACAGCCAAGACAACCAGCTACAGAGACATACATTGATGTTGATGAATCTCACAAGCATAATTTTTTAAAATTAATTAATTTATTTATTTTTGGCTCGTTGGGTCTTCATTGCTGCACACGGGCTTTCTCTAGTTGCGGTGAGTGGGGGCTACTCTTCGTTGTGGAGCACGGGCTCTAGGCGTGCAGGGTTCAGTAGTTGCGGCTCGCGGGCTCAGTCGTCGTGGCTTGCGGGCTCTAGAGCGCGGGCTCAGTAGTTGTGGCGCACGGGCTTAGTTGCTCCACGGCATGTGGGATCTTCCCGGACCAGGGCTCGAACCAGTGTCCCCTGCACTGGCAGGTGGATTCTTAACCACTGCGCCACCAGGGAAGCCCCTCACAAGCATAATTTTGAGCCAAAGAAGCCAGAAACAAAGTAATGCCGAACAAATGATTTCTTTTATAAAAAGTTAAAAAGAGGAACTTCCCTGGTGGTCCAGTGGTTAGGACTCTGCGCTTCCACTGCAGGGGGCACGGGTTCAATCCCTGGACAGGAAACTAAGATCCCGCATGCCGTGAGGTGTGGCCAAAAAAAATGTTAAAAAGAAAAGGCAAAACTAAGCTATGATGTTAGAAGTCAGGACAGTGGTACTTGTGGGGAGAAGGAGGGAACAGCAATTAGGAGGACTCTTACGGGGGAAGCAGGAGTGGAGCTTTGTGAATGCTGATTCTATTTCTTGACCTAAGCGGAAGTTATACAGATGTATTCATTTTGTGATAATCTGCTGCATTTACAGTCTTGATTTTTTTTTTCCCTTTTCTGTATGTATGCCATACTTAAAAACACAGATTTAAAATAAAATTAAAAATGACAAGTAGGATTGTGGTATCTCATTTTGGTATACTTAATTTTACCTACATTTAAGTATTCACTGAGAGATTTCTGTAAGGTGCTTTCTGGGTGGGGGATTCGGGGTGATTTTAAATTTTGCACTATTGCTTGAATTTCTCAATGCACACATCATTTCTGCAGAAATATAATGATGGCATTTTGCTACAAGCAGAGATCTTGCCCAACAAGGATGGGTAAAAACCAAGATGTATCAGAAGAGGAGTACACGTAACAAGGCCTGCCCGGCACCAGGACAGGATGGTCAGCTCACAGGAAGTGCCCAAGCAGAAGAGAATGAAGGCTCGCCTTTGGGGGCCTTTCCGCCTCGCGCTGCCCCCGGCTCTCTGAGTCAGTGTGTCTGGGCCCACGACCGTGCGCAGGTCAGCTGCTGCCCAGTGACCCTGGGGAGGCATGCCAGTGTCACAGAGCCTTTTCCCCAAAGCCAAGTGGAAATGGTTCCTGGACAGCCATGTGGACTCATCAGCGTCATCACAAAGGCTGTTCCCTTCATTCTGTGTGTTCCGTCAACCGTTCCAACTTTTGTCTCAAGTGTTCTTGGCCTATGTTTGTGGCTCATTTCACTTTTGTTGGTGTAGTTATGCAATATCTGCAGACATTTTGAGCCATAATTCCATTTTTTTCCTCCCAAGAGAGATGTGTTTCAGCACCGCCATTACCGACGTATTTGGTCAGTACGTTATTTTAAATAACGATGTCCTTTCAGTATTTACCAGTGAGGCACTTTGTCCATATGCAAGAGCGCCACTCAACACTGGGTCTAAACTAGAACGAAACTCCACAGGGAAAGGGATGCTTTTATCTGTCTTGTTGATTTATCCCCAACTCCCAGGACAAGAACTAGGGCACAGTAGATGCTGAATGAATGAATGAATGAAACAGCACCCTGCCTTCAGGTTTCTCCACTATAGGAGGAGATAGACATGCACCTAAGTAAAGAGACACAAGGTAAGGGGTCTGTGCAAAGTGCTGTGAGATTCCCAGAAGAGGGGAAAAAACAGGTCTTTGAGGGTCAGGAAAGGTTTTGAGCTGGGCTCTCATGAATGAATCGGATTTTGATAGAATGGGAAAGGTGGAAGCCGTTTCAGGGGGAGGGAGGAGCCCAGACCAAGGGGGACAGTACAGGTTCAAGGGAAGGAAGTGTTCCTGGTGCAGAAGGGACAGTGGGAGGAGGGGCCGCGGAGACTGTGAAGGATTTTGAACCAAGTTCTAAGAAATTTCGGTGGATTCCCTAGGTGTCAGGTGGGAACCACTGAAGGCCTTTGGCCAGAAGAGTGACATGTTAAAACCTGCATTGGAAACGGGCTCTGAGGCAGTCTGGACACTCGTTTGAAAAGAAGAGATTGGAGGCCGGGAGGCCACCGGGAGCTTCTGCAGTGGTTCGTGGAGAAGGAGGTGCGCCTGAATCAGGCGGTGGCAGTGGGCGTGAAAGAGGGCAACTCTGAAAAGTACAGGCCGCCAGAACAGACTGAACTCAAGACATTTACTGCGGGAAACGCCTGCGAAAGGCAAAGGTGGGAGAGCCTTGGACAAAGCAGAGGCGATCCCGGTACAGAGAGAAAAGGAAGGACAGGTCTGAGAAGCTTCCGCCGGGAGGATGGGGCGTCCTCAAGCCGCAGGAGGGGCGGCCAGGCCGCTCAGCCACAGGTGGGAAGTGTGGGCTCCGTGCAAACACAGAGACAGGCCCAGGAGGGGTCTTCGGCCGCCGGGGCTCAGCCAGTCCTGCTCCCAAGGAGAAGACACGAGCTGTGGTTTTCATGGCCACCACCCACCTGACCTTGTAGCGGGCGTCGGAGAGGAAGGAAGGTAGCAGAAGGGACACGATTTACTGGGGACATTAGTGAGCTTGACCTTGGTCAGATGTAGCCCTCATCCTGGGGGGCAGCCGAGGGTTGTACACAGAAGAGAGTGGGAAAGCAGGGTGATGGGAGCTGCCCACGGCCCACAAGCCCGCCGCCCGCCCCCCGGGGCTCACCACCCGCCTGCACGCCCAGCCTTCCCTGCAGTGAGGGCAGCCCGCGACCGGACGAGGCAGGGGAAGAGAAGTGGAAGCGTGGGCCGCCTTCACTCCGCGCGCTCCCTCGCTCCCGTCCCCCCACCGGGGCGCGGACAGCACAAGTGCGAGGCCGCGTGCTGAAGGCGGCAGAGCCTCCCTGAGCCCAGGCCCCTGCACGCCCGCCTGGAACAAAGCCGCTCTGCCTGCGCGGCATGACCGGGGCTGTTTACCTGCTGCGCTCAGGCCGGTCCCCAGTTTTTATAAACCTATGTATTTCAGCAGATAAGCCAGCCCCAAGGAGCCTCATGAGCCCTACCTGGTGGGCCGAGCTCCAGGGAAGGGGCCAAAGGTGCAGCTGAAGGGACAGGTGAGGGGATTCAGGTAGGGTCTGGAAGGGGAGGATGGACACGGTTTCCCGTCTTCTCTGCACCCAGGGCCGGCGGCCGGCAAGGAGGCGGGGAAGGAGAGGAGGTCTTGGCCCGGAGGTCAGCAGGCGGGGCTGCTGGTACTGCTGTTCTTCCAGAAGAGGAGACGGGCTCTGAGAGCCTGGTTCAGCGGCATCTGGGGCAGACCCAGAACCACCACCCTGCTGCTCGGGCCCCCGGCAGTCTGGCCAGCCGGACCCCACGCTCGGCCGCCTGGGCCTGGGGATAGCTTGCTCCCCACTGAGGCTCAGCCCCTCCCGCCCTTCATTTCCTGGGACCAGCCCTGACCCGAGACAAGAGCTAAGCCCCTGCTGCCCCCCCCAGTTCAGCCACCTGTCCACCTGCTTGTGCCGGAGACTCAGCGCCCCCCCCCGGGCCCCCATTCTCATAACTGGGCCGTGGTCCGGACCCCAGCCCCAAGTGCCCTGTCCAACTAATCCACCCAGGATATCAGTGCCCCCCGACTGACTTGCTGTCCCCGGAGACTCCGCGCCCCCCCCCGGGCCCCCATTCTCATAACTGGGCCGTGGTCCGGACCCCAGCCCCAAGTGCCCTGTCCAACTAATCCACCCAGGATATCAGTGCCCCCCGACTGACTTGCTGTCCTCCTCCTGGGTACCGAGGACAGGCAGAGCCGTCATTCAGGTGTCCTGGCCCCTCTGCCCCCCTTGCGGTAGAGCTCCCGCCATGCCAGGCCACCCGCATCCCTCTCCCAGCCTCTCCCTCTGTCCAGCCAGCCAGCGGCAAGCCTCTGACCGCACTCACAGCTGCCCAAGGATAAGTCAGAGGACAGGACTGCAGTACTCATCACCATCCACTTCTGAAACGGAGCCAAGGCCACCGAGCGGCTGTTACACGAGCTTATTCGATTTTATCTAATTGCCTTCTTGGGATATCGCTGATGTCATCGCTCAATATATATTTTTAAATTTATTAATTTTATTTTTGGCTGCGTTGGGTCTTCGTTGCTGCGCGCGGGCTTTCTCTAGTTGCGGCGAGGGAGGGCTACTCTTCGTTGCAGTGCGCGGGCTTCTCATTGCGGTGGCTTCTCTTGTTGCGGAGCACGGGCTCTAGGCGCACGGGCTTCAGTAGTTGTGGCACACGGCTCAGTAGTTGTGGCTCACAAGCTCTAGAGCACAGGCTCAGTAGCTGTGGCTCACGAGCTCTAGAGCGCAGGCTCAGTAGTTGTGGCTCACGGGCTCTAGAGCGCAGGCTCAGTAGTTGTGGCTCACGGGCTCTAGAGCGCAGGCTCAGTAGTTGTGGCGCACGGGCCTAGCTGCTGCGCGGCACGTGGGATCTTCCCAGACCAGGGCTTGAACCCGTGTCCCCCGCATTGGCAGGCAGATTCCCAACCACTGCGCCACCAGAGGTGTTCTTTTTTCCCCAGGCCAAGACCGTGCAAACAGTTCAAGTGAAAGGCAGGGTTCTGTTTTGCTGGCTTTGCTTTTGATTTAAATTAAGGCTACAGGGGCCTCTCAGGGAACTCATGCACGCGGGCGGGAGGTGGGGTGGGATGGCGGCGCCGGTGAAGCCCCGTCTCCTGACAGCCTCCCCAGCCTCCACCTCTACTCTTCTCATCCTTCTCATCCTCTCCTTCTTCAGCACCCCAAACGTTCCCAATCCTGGGAGCTGCAGGGCCGGCCTCATCCTAATTCTCAAATGAGAGCCTTGACTCTATCTGGGCGGAGCCCTTCACTGCCAGCCATTCATAAGCTGCCGCTCCGGTGTCCTCCCAGTTCCAAAGAACTGTGGCTGGAAGCAATGGGAGTCGGGGTGTACGGCCCCCGGCCACTCGGAGGGGTGCCGTGGTACAGAAATGACACAGCTCCAGGGTACAAGCCAGAGCCTCCCAGAGAGGTCGCACAGCTAGTTCAGCATCAAGGACAAACGCTGCAGCCCATCACCACGCCACAGACGTATCTGCTCGGGCTCAGCTGGGTTCCCGGCTGACCCAGAAGCGGTCCCAGGAATTCTGACATTCAGGAATTCTGTGATCGCTCACCTATTTGAGCTTAAATGTCTTCTGTGCTGACTCAAGGTAAAAGGCCAGTGGAAAGCAAGACTTTGGGACATGAAGTAGCTAATATACTTGATAGTTTTATGGTTGTCACGAGGGTGGTAGTAGTAATGGTAGTAGCAATGATGGTTAGGGTAGTGATGGTGGTAGTAATGTTGATGATGGTAGTAATGGCGGTAGCAATGATGATTAGGGTAGAAGTGAAGAAGGACTGGTTTCTTCATGTTGCACTACAGGGCTCAGGAAGAGAAAAAAGCTAACTCTTAAACTCTTGGCTCAAGTCAAGGCCTGGTCAAAGAAACAGAACTCCCATGGAGGCCGTAACAGAATTTCTTATTTTTATATCACAGGCTGAGGACTAGACCCAAAATCTAGTTGTGCAAGCTTCTGAATCACAAGACAGTTCAGCCTTCAGCCTTGTAGATTCTCTTGTGTTACGGGTTGGAAATTGTTAGTACGGCATGTAGGACCTTGAGATTGAGATGAGGACACCTGGATGGGTTTGGAAGTCTGACAACTTTGTACCCCAAATCCACCGAGACTTCCTTATCAGTAGCAACATGCCTTCCACAGCACCTGAGGCCACTCACCTGAGGTAAGTGTCTTTTAAGGAAATGCCTATTCTCCCGAAGACTAACTTTCACCTCTGCTCATTACTTCCAAACCCATAGTTACAGCCGGACCCGTGCATCCTAGGTCTGTTCCCAGATAACTTATAAACCAAAACAACTCAAGATTTTGCTAAGTTTATGTCCACAGTCACGTGAGATGGAAAGAACTGTTGCACTGGATAATCGGGACTATTGCTCAAGATCCTGGACCTTGTGTGCTGCTGGCTCTAACAATCTGGTTGGTCGGCTGACTGAAACGTGGGCCCGACGGTAGTCTACATTTAACAAGAGAGGCCAGAACTTCCCTGGGATAATGTCAAGGAAGGAATCCAAAGATTTAGGAATATGAGAAAGTTGAAAAGAAATTATTTTGTGCAGCCCACCTCCTCACCACCTGACTGTCTCCCAGGAGGACCTGGAGACTCCCCTTTATTGAGGCTCTGAGAAATGCTTTAGTAAGTAGAGGACCGGCAGCCTTGAAAAGCCCTGTGCTAATGAGAGCGGGAGCCTCTGCACTGAAATGGGCTTTCTGATCAGCAGGAATGGCAGGGTCCCGCAGCAATGGGGCCAGCAGACAAATGGGTGCAATTACTGTGATGTGCAAAAGGGGAGAAGACTGTCTGAACTACAGAGATCACGGTCACCTCTGAAACGGAAGGACACCCTACTAAGGTTACTTCATCCACACAAGCAGAAAAGTTCCAGGTCAGCAGAAGCACGACTGAGTGACCAAAAAAGCAAGTTATTTCTCTTTCGACTCCCAGACCTTTGTCAGCTCACAGGAGCCCCAAACCCTGACGAAGAGGAGGCCAGGTCCTCTTAGGAAGGAATCTTCAGCACTGTCAGAAATATAATAATCTACGAGTCTTCCTCAGAGCCCTCCCCAAAGGGACCTGAGGTCAGTTACCAGGTGGCTGTACATCTAGGAAAGGAAACAACCGGACTTTTGAGGGCTGAGTCAGCACTGAAATATGTCAACGTGAACCTCTGGAAAGCCAAAACACCCCTGTTTCCACCACCCAGAGCAAATGGATTTTATTCTACCAAGAACTGTAATCCATGCTTTTGAGAAACAGCTGGAGGTTTCCTCTTGGGCTTGTCTAGAGACTGAAAAGTTGACCAGGGGACACCAGATCAGCAGGCACTCAAGACGCCGTCATGAACCGGGTGCTGTGGGAGCCGCCGAGCCACACGGCCGTGCGCGCACAGCAGGAATCATCCTCAAGTGAAAAGGACTTACTTACTGCATGAGAGTCCCTTGGTCAGAGTAAGGTTTTGCAGGATACCACGATGGTAAACAGAACATTCTTTGAATCCAAGAAGAGTGGGGTTAGCAGAAGCACTGCAGGCAGGGAAAGCAAGTCCACAGCCAGCACAGCTGTCTGTTGCAGTGAGGACAAACTGCCACCCTGTCCATGGAGGAAAGGGGTCTAGGGCAATCGACCTACGACCACGTAGCGGGCCTGTCACCACCCCCTCTTGGAAGCAGCGCCCTTTCGGGGAAGAAGTGTGGGCTCGGCCACCAGCAGCAGAGGCCAGACCAGCCTTGGGGAGGGGTTGTCCACGTGCACAGCCTTCACCCCTGTCGCCACGACCTCTCTGTACAGGGCCCACTGAGCAAGTGGGGGCGTGGGGAGCTAACACTCACACGTTAACGTCACCTTGTTCACCTGACTTCTGAAAGCCTCCTCGGTGGTGGATGCCACCGGAAGCTCTCCGAGGGGACACAGACATCACCGTGCCCTGCCCACTCCCCAGGCTCCCTGTCCGAGTCCGCAACCAAGCCGCCAAGCCATGAGCCGCCATCTAGGAAGCAGTGCAGACCCTTACCCCCGGCTCTCTCTCCAGCTGGGCAAGGCGCTCACGGTTCCATCCACTGGGAAGACCTCTCTCCACGCTGTCCTCCAGGGAGGCCCTGGAGAGGGTCTGAGCGCAGCCGCGGTCCCTCCCGTGCTGGTCCAGCAGGCTGTGCAGAAGCATCTGTAAACCAGACCCAAGCTTTTGTGTCCTCCCATATGGACACAAGGAGCTTCCACAAGGGCTTGTGTTTGGGGTGAGGGAGGGAGGGCGATGCAGCGGGAGGAGCTGTTATGGGACCCTAACCTCCTGGACCTGCCTGAGCCCAATCTTATAAATGGTTGGTTAAGGAACCAGCTGGGAAGCAAGGCTGGGTGCTGCCCCCAAACACTCGGCGCCAAGGAGGGTATATGTGCCGCTTCTTCCGCAGCAGGGTTCACAGGTCCAGGGGTCAGGGTGGAGGTGATAGGGACCCTCTCACCATCACCTGGTAAACCATTTCCAGCCTTGAAAACTGGACCTGGAGGCCTAGAGTTCTTGGTTGTCAAGGGGGGCGTCTTCGTCAGAGGCTGCAACAAGGTGCCACTGACCCACGCTGAGACCCGGCTACTTGGGGCTCCTCACGCCACTGACCCACCAGGCAGACAGAGGAGGGGACACGCTGAGCTGGCTTTCCCTGGGGACGGGGTTGGCCCTAGATCGTGGGGACAAGAGCGGACCAGCCGGGGCGTCCAGGGCTTTAGTGGGTCCTTCTTAATACTTCCATGTCCCAAAGTAAAATCTAAGGGCAAACTACAGGCAGGACCACAGACGCGTCGAACTACTCAGAAGCAAACGTTTCTGTCACCCCACCAGCTAGAGAATGTCAACCGTACGATGGCAAAGGGAACTTGGAATGGGGGGTGAAAAACAAAAAAGTGACCATATCAACCCAATGACAGTTACAGAAATGAGAACTGTAGTAGTTTTAAAGAGTAAAATATAATGAATAAATAAATATAAAATATAACACGTCAGTAAGTGTTAAAATCACACATACACACGCACCTATATTTCCGCTTTACTTCTTGCTTATTATTTTAGATAAGGAAAATGTGTGGTACTTATAACCCATGCAGTTCATAGACCACATTTGAAGCCACATCTGGATCTGACAGAGGGGGCTATGCATCACCAGCGATCCTGGACTTTGAGTTGGATCCAGAGATTGCTGGGACTTTGTGTCTCTCCACTTGGCGGGAGAGGGTACATTAAGGAGAGCTATTCCTGGTGGTTGGACCCCTGACGTCATCAAACAGGAGGTGAATACAGGCGGATACAAGAGAACAGATGCTGAGCCACAAATGAGTGGCAGCAATTTGCCGTCTGCTTCGAGGTAGGACTGGACAGTGGGAGGTACTGGCGGGCAATTGCCAGGAGGAGGAGGGAGGCAGGGCCCCTCCCCTCCCCTCCCCTCCCCTCCCCTCTCCTCCCCCTCCCCTCCCCTCTCCTCCCCCTCCCCTCCCCCTCCCTCCCTCCCAGCTATAAGCACAATCAGATGCTCCCTCTGACCCTCCTCCTGGTTCCCAAGTGTTCACGACACATGAAGATTAACCATCACACATACCCATCGTTAACCTACAACAATCACTGCTACTGCTGCTACTGAAGTTTCTTCTTCTTCTTCTCCTTCTCCTACTCCTCCCCCTCCCCTCCCCTCCCCCTCCCTGCTGCTCCTCTGGCTGCGTCTCATCTGTGCTGCAGCTCTGGCTGGGCAGCTCCTCCCCCCAGGGCCCCAGCCCCACCAGGCAGCCCCGGTGGCTCCAGCTCACACGGTGGTCCTTGCTCTTTGACACCTGGATTCGCCCCCTCTCAATGTCCTTTCTGCCTTTCCTGAAACTGCTAATGTCTGGGACAGCTTGCCTTCCACTGTGTTCTGCGGGCTTCCTCAGACACTGCTCCAAATTCCGCAGATCAAATTCCCACTGTCAGTCTGTGCAGTTTATAGGCTGTTTCCTGAGCCTGGCTGCTACCATGTGTGCTGTCACACCACTAGAATGTATAATGAACTTCCATCATCTCCCTGACTTTTGCTTCCCACAAAATCCAAGCAAGCACAAATGTTTGCGAATCAATTGAAAAATCAAAGCCACACACAGCAGTGCCCTGCAAGGAACATCCAGAACCGAGACTGTCCCGGGAAGCTTCACGATCATTGCAGCCTTGCCCTAAGAAAAGGACACAACTGTTTTGCAACAAACGGTTGCATGTCATGTCATCACATCAGTGTGACATGCTGTGAGGGCGGGGTCACAGCCCCCGTGGGCTGTCACGGGTCCCCAAGTTCACCTCTGCCCAAGTAAACACGCGAGGGGGGGAGTTTCCATAAAGGAAATTTGTGTTCTGGAATTCAGCTCTTAGAAAATGGACTATAAAAAAAACTTGGAGGGGCTTCCCTGGTAGCGCAGTGGTTGAGAGTCCGCCTGCCGATGCAGGGGACACGGGTTCGTGACCCGGTCCGGGAGGATCCCACATGCCGTGGAGCAACTAGGCCCGTGAGCCATGGCCGCTGAGCCTGCGCGTCTGGAGCTTGTGCTCCACAACAAGAGAGGCCGCGACAGTGAGAGGCCCGCGCACCGTGATGAAGAGTGACCCCCGCTCGCCGTTAACTAGAGGAAGCCCTCGCACAGAATTGAAGACCCAACACAGCCAAAAATAAATAAATAAATAAAAATTTAAAAAAAAAAAAAAAGATTAAGATAGACAACAAATTGCCATGTTGAACTACAATCACAAAATTTCTCAGTAGTGGTATTAGACAGTCATTTATACAGTGAATAAACAGTTAAACCCCTTATTTAAAAAAGAAAAAAACAAAAAAACTTGGAATTTTAGAACAGATAAATGAGGAATTAGTCAGATGCTTTACCAAAAAAAAAAAAAAGAAAATTATTTTAGGTAAGTATAAAATTCACAATACCTTTAAACACTGAACCCCTGTGATGCATTTCAAGCACCATTTTCAGGAACCCTTGATCATTAGGACTCTTCTGCTGAGGCAAGGAGACAGGTAAATTACTCCTTTCCAAGCCATCTCCAAGCTTTCTGTTCCCAGCTTGAAAGAAGCTTCCCGCCCACCCCCCCGGCCCCCCGCCTCCTCTCTTTTTGGCTGTGCCGCACTGCAGCTTGCAGATCTTAGTTCCCCTACCAGGGTCGACACCCAGGACCAGGGCAGTGAAAGTCCTAACCACTGGACCGCCAGGGAATTCCCATCCCCCCCTTTTTTGAATGCTTAGATAGTCAGGTGTTTATTTTCTAGTTCTCAACAAAAGCTGTAAGAGTTTCATGTTTTGGCAAGCACTGTGTCTTACCTTCTTGTTTATGGGGTGAAAGTAGCAGTTAACAAGCATGGCTCTAAGTGAAGCAGCAGAAGCCTATTGGCTCTCATTAGGGTAGAGGCAGGTCCGGGCCAAGGTGACCTGGCCAGGTTACTGTACTCTTAGGGCACCTGGGCGCTGGTTAGGCGTTAGGGCTGTCTGCCCCTCCACACACCTACCGAATCCGCATTCAGCAAGGCTCCCAGGTGATGCACATCCGCGCTGAACACGGAGAAGCCCCGCGCTGTGGTGTAGGGGTTCCCACCAAAGTCATGAAACAGAATGGTTGTGTTTGGTGCACAGACTGGAGGTTTGAACCTGCTGGCTGTCCCTGGCAGGTCCCGCAGGGCTCCCCACATACCTGGGGCCTCTTCGGCGACGGGGGTCTCCTCTCCTCCCCAGCCCTGCCAGCACGAGGAGCGCCCGTGGCCTCAGAAATGTGAGGTGACACCCACTGTCCTAACTGACTCACCAAATCTGCATCAAGGACTTTTTGACTCTATGTAATAGAAATCGGGACTTCCCTGGTGGTCCAGTGGTTAAGACTCTGCGTTTCCACTGCAGGGGGCACGCACGGGTTTGATCCCTCCTCGGGGCACTAAGGTCCCGCGTGCCACGTGGTATGGCCAAAAAAAGAAAAAAAAAAAGAAATCCACTTACACCAGCTGAAGGGGGAAGAAAGGTCTTGAGCATAAGGACAGGCATGTAGATCACGAAACTCAAGGCAGCCTCGTGGGGGAATTCCCAGCACCTAGAACGTGGTTCCAAGTCTGCACATCCCGCGTCTTCTGTCTCTGTCTACATGACCAGCCCTAGCTGTCTCCTCACCTCCCCACCATCCTCACCCAGAGGGTCTCCTTTCAGATAGAAACTTGGGGGGACCTGGATTTATTTTAATAAGGCACGGTCTCACTTCCTAATGGCTTTACACAGAGCAGGAAATCTCTGGCTAAAAGGGTGAGTTTGAGGCGTCACCCCCTGACCTTGGCTGACTGCCCCCTCGGCCAATTCATAGACTACCCGCTGCTCTAGGAGAAGGAGCTGAAATTACCGACTTAACTGGTGAGGATTTGCAACGTGAGCCCCACCTCCTTCCTCCAATCCGCCTCTAAAGTTCTTTACCTTGGAAGGTTGACCCTACGCTCCTGGCAGTCAAGGCTCAAGAGACAGTGGTCAGGGAATTAAATTCACAGCCCGTGCAGGCACGCACCAGGGAGAACTTTGCCAACAGACTGCACAGTAACCTTGCTGCTGGCATTTGCACTGACATTTGGAGTCCCGCTGGCTTGTGAATGTGGCATTGTCCTTTGGGGCCACACAGTCGGGAAACAAACAAAAGCTGCTTAGTTAGCAATGCATCGCTCTCCCTAGGGGTGGGTGGGGCCCAGCAGGAGCAAAGAATCGAGGAAAAGTTTCCCAAGTCGACAGCTGGATCAGAGCTGTTTCTGCTGATTTCCTCTTCTGTTTGTTTTAAGTGACAGGCTTGGGGGTTGTCAATACGGGGTCCTATGACCTGAAAATCAAATACTGACAAGCAGCCAGGGAAGCAGACTGGAAACAAGGTCCAGGTTTAGATGACAGCATTGCTTCTTTGGAAAGTGGAGTGCTGACCGCAAGCTTACATTCCACCCCAGGCTGCATCCAGGCAGCACTGCTGTGACTTCCCAGCAAGAGTTCCGGATGCCTATGGGTGTAGAGACACCAGCCAACACAAAGCACCTGTGGTCTGAATGTGTTACTGCAGAAGCCTGATTTTCCTTTTTGCCTCAGATTTCCTAGTGTTCATCTTAGAGATTCTGGAAAATTCTAGCTCTAACACAAACTACTTTTCTTTAACCATACTCTCTCCTAGTTTTATTCAATCCCCTAGTTTTAATGCTATCTACTGGCTGATGAGTCCTCAGTGTGTCTCTCCCCTGAGCTCCAGGGCTGGACGTCTGCCTGGGGACCGAGATTTCTAATCCCATCTCAGACTCAGTGTGGCCACAACCGAACTTCGGAGCTCTGCCTACCTCTTCCATCTCCCAGTTTTCTTCAACAAGTTCGTGGCCATCCTTCTGGCCGCCGCAGCCAAAAACTGAGGAATCATAATCAACTCCCCCCTGTCGACCGAAACAAATGCACAACCTAGAAGTTGTGAATTAAGTTTTATTTGGCCGACTTCCGAGGACTTAAGCCTGGGATGCAGCCTCTCGGGGAGCTCCGAGGGACTTCTCTGTAGAGGCAAGGCAGTGGTGGCTAGGTTTGGGATGGGGGAACGGAGCCTGGATATACAGGAGTTTCTGCAACAAAAGCCAGGTCGTCAGAACATCAAAAGATTACTGTTAATGAATTTAGCGCTTTTCTCTGTATGGGAAGATGCAAGAGTCTGGGCTCACCGAAATCATTCCTTTGATGTGCACCTTAACATCTAGGGCCCAGATCCTGCTTTTCTCCATCCTGAATCTCCTCGGGGGGCACAGTCAAGGCGGCTGCAGTGGCTGGTGGCTTGATGACCGCAACATCCTTTGTTTACTGATAGGGCAGGTGACATTCTTCATCCTCACCCCTTTCCTAATACCACTAGAAAACAGCTCTCTACTCCCCGCAAATATACCCCGAATTGATCAATTCTCACCATCTGGCTGGACAGAACCAGAGTACAAGGAACCTCTGTCTCCACCTAGACCATATTGTGAGAGCTTCCCTTCCTCTCCCTCTCTCACTTTTTAATTTTTACTGTTTTTTATGCTTTAAAAAACTTTTTTATTATAGAAAGTTTTAAACATATAAAAAGCAGAGAGTATAATATAATAAACCTCCTTAAACCCCCCACCCAGCTTCAAAAAATCAACATCTTGCACATGTTACTTTTATATTTTTTCCCCACAAACTCTGGTACTTTGTTTTGTTTCAGAATATTTTACAGCAAATCTCTTATATCATGCCTTTTTTCCTATAAATACTGTAGTACGCCTCTGTAACCGATAAAAAGTTTTTAAGAAACATACCCACTATACTATTATCACATGTCACAAAATTAAGTTTTTTTCATATTGTACATACTGTCTTAAGAACCTATTCTTACAACTGCTCTGGTAGAATCAGGATTCAAACAAATTCCACATAGTATATTTGGCTAATCTGTCCCTTAAGTCTCTTCTGTAACCATCCTTCCCTTCCCTTTTTACACCGTTAATTTTGGGAGGACCCGGTCACTTGTCCTCTGGAGTTTCCCACATTCTGGATCGATTGATGACATCCTCATGATCTCATTTAAACTCTTTCACTGTCCCTGCCATTTGCTATAAGGGGCAGCTAGTATTACAGGCTCGATGAGATTAGGTTCCATTTTCTCCAGCAGACTATACATAAGTGGTGCGGAAAGCCTCCTATAGTGCCTCACCCAGGGGTGCAGTGTCTACTGCCCCAGTTTTAGTGAAGCTATGGTTGATCTGTGGGTTGAAGTGTCTTACTTAATTTTAAACAGTCTAAATTCAGAACTCCAAATCAAAATTAATGAAGTGGTGCGCTCTAATTTTACAGATTCCATGGGAATTCTATTTGGGAATCAAAGCCCAGAGCCTACACAGTAGGTGGGATGGGTTGAAGATGAGGGACAGGGTTGAGACCTGGAGATGAGGCGTCTGAGAGCCGCAGGCCACCTGTCTCCCTGCTGGGATCACGTACTGAGTGGACACTGTCCTGAGGGGCCAGGTCTGGCCCTCACCCTCCCAAAGCAGCCCCTGGCTCTGTGCTGGCCTCCTGGAGCAGGGCCTCTGCTGGAAAGGGGCTGTACCAGGCATCATACTGGCTTTTACTTTCTACTTTAAAGAGAAAATGCCAGCTGCTTCGCAAGGACCAAAAAATCCAGGTCTCACAGGAGTGGACCAGGCATCCCTCACGTGTTTTAGGAAAATGATGAAACGACCTTTTGAGTTCTGAGAGTTTAAGAAAAAGCTGTCAAGACAGCACTGGTCAGCGAGAAGTTGGGGATGGGGAGGTGGTAGTTCTGCGTTTAGGAGGGGCCGTGGCGGGGCAGGTGCTCTCAGCCTTCACGTCTTCCTGACCACCAGCCCGCATCCACCCACTGCAGGCTGCACCCCAGAGAAGACAGGTCGATGGGACTCCCCTAAGGACCCCTATTATGAGGGGTATCCTGTGTGCACTAAGTGGGAGGGGCAGGAAGGAAAGGAAGGAGATAGACTGCACTTCGAGGCTATCACCTCCCAAGAGCACGTAAGAGCTTATGCACAACTGGTCTAAAATCAAACTACAGCCTGTGACTTGCATTCCAAGCAGTGCAGAGGGACATCTGAGTTAATCGCAGCATGTGCTACCTTGTTAAATTCCTGTAACAAGCCTATGAGATGGTAGGGATCACTCATCTTTACTTTGCTGATGAGAAAACTGAGGCTCGGAGAAGTAAATCATATTGATCTAAGTCTTACAGCTAGTGATATATTTTATTTCTAAAAATGAATTCTGGGACTTCCCTGGTGGCGCAGTGGTTAAGAATTCACCTGCCGGGGCTTCCCTGGTGGCGCAGTGGTTGAGAATCCGCCTGCCGATGCAGGGGAACCGGGTTTGCGCCCCGGTCTGGGAGGGTCCTGCGTGCCGCGGAGCGGCTGGGCCCGTGAGCCATGGCCGCTGAGCCTGCGCGTCCTGAGCCTGTGCTCCGCAACGGGAGAGGCCACAACAGTGAGAGGCCCACCGCAATGAGAAGCCCGTGCACCACAACGAAGACCCAACGCAGCCAAAAATAAATAAATTAATTTTTTTAAAAAAGAATTCTGTAGCCCTGTCCTCTGAAAGACCTAGAAACAATGATAAGCCCAATAGCAGTGAGCACCTTAGAGGTCCTTACAGCATTTCTCACTAAAAAACTAGGCTGCCTTAGAGAAATGTCCGATTTCAGGTATGCAGAAGACAGTGTACCAAGGAACTTGGAAGATATTGTCATACTGAGAAAAAGAAGAGTTGTGTCAAAGGTGTTATCAGCCAATACGAGAGCCAATCAAAGGTCAGAAAAACCCTCTCGAGTTAGCTTATAATATGAAAATTAGAGCATAATTGCAGAGGGAAGAAGCCCAGTAAATGTGTTAAAGCTCAGAACTCAGCATGATTTCTTTGTACAGATCACTGGTCGCCTCTGGAAGATGCTAGGAAACCATTTCGTTGTTTGGAAAACCTGCAAATAAAGGGAAAACCCAGGCATGTACCCTTCTTTTCCTACATGAACTATACCTCAGGGTAACCAAGTAATTGATGAGAAGAAGTTTCCTTTTACAGGAGTAGACCAGCTAACAATTGAAGAAGGAATGACACAATTAGAGGGTCAACATTTTGACCCTCTAATGAAACAACGGATCCGGCAGGCACGGATCTTCCACACCCGCTACGTACAAACAACGGCTCTCGTGGGTCTGCTGTTAAAAGTGTTCTTGCCAAAATGGAGCCTGAGTGTGACTCAGCCTTAGATAGGACACCAATTTTCAGGAAATAAGGAGACAGAAGATCATGTTAAATGACACCATGGGGATGCAGTTCACAAAATCTAGACCGTGGGAGCTCGACAGCAAAAATGGCCCAGTTTCTTCAACATCAAAAAAAAAAAGAAAGATGTTGATGGGTAACTGGGGGAACCCCCCAGTTAAAAGAGATTTAAGAGACATAACGACTGATTCAAATGCATGAACCTAATTTTTAAAACAACCACGCTATTTCGAAATATGAGAAAATTGGAGAAATTGGAGCACTCTGAGTCTGATGATATTAAGGAATTCTTGCCGGTAGTTTAGGTGTAACAGCGTTGTGATTGTGTGTGTGTGTGCACGGGCACACAAACGCATCTTTTCGATCTTGAGTTTTAGTAAGAATTTAAAGATCCACACATTTCATAGAGGACCAGGAATTTCCAAATTACACACGCCCATGTCCTTCACATTCACACACCCTGGTGACGTGTAACCTGGCAGCACAGTAAGTTCTTTTACTTTTACTATCTGTAGAAAACTGGCAAATTTATATTACAAAATTACCAGACGCAATTTTAGACATTTCAACAATGCTTATGAACACTTTCTTTGATGTCTGGGTTTGCTTCACAATAACATGAGATGGGGAAAGTGGGTAGGGAAATAGATGAAAGACAGTTTCACCAAAACGTTAACTGTGGAACTTGGTTTGTGGGGACACTGGGGTTCACATACCTTCCCTTATTTTTAACATTTTCCATAATGCAAAGTTAACAACATAAAAACCACCCAGAGCCAACCATTTCCTACAAGCTGATGTCTTAGTTCACAGGATCCACTATCTTTAGACAACAGTTCCCATTTCCTACCTTATCTTCTACTTCTGGGCAGTAAACACTTTTTGCTCATTTTGTCTCCCCAGATGAGATGCAGATTGCAGACTTGGAGCACATGCCTCCTACTGTCCTGCTGCTAAGACCAACCCTTCCATCATCCCTCCAGGCATATTATACCCGGCTCTGTCTCCTTCGATGCCTCCCATTTCGTGATTTCCCTTCTCAACACAAGCCATCCGTAAACATACATCTCACCTTCAGCACCCGATACTGTTAGTTACCTTTCCTGTGTGCCTGTGACTGTCCTCCTTACCTGGGTTGTAAGTCCCTGAGCCCAAAAGCCTCGTCTTGTACTTACTGGTACACACTGAAGACTTAGCACTATGGTTCCCCGCAGGTGATTAGTAAACGTGGTTTCGTTAAGTGGCTGTAACCACTCATTAGACGCTAGCGGTAGAGCTTTGGAAACAACAAGATGATGATGTCTGAAAGCAAAGTGAGGAAACAAGCAAAGCTAGAAGTGAGGCAGTCTGCCCAGAAGAAAGAACAAGTACCTGATGACAGCCTTCGGGACACTTGGGGCTTAGCGTGGGAAGATGGTGTCTTATGACCTTAGCAGGTAACTTCAGCACATCTCCCCCAGACTCTAACTGAAGTGCCATCTGGTTCAAACACAAGGGGCTTTTATTTCCTGCTTACGACAGAACACTCCTGACTGCCCCAAATGTTCAGCTGCCAAAGAGCCGCTGAAATACTGCTGAACATTTTGGCTGAAATACCCTCAATCACTCATTAAGTGGCCAATACTCAGTTCCCTTTGTTAATCTGAATTCCTTTTTAAAATGTATTTCAAAGAGCCAAAGGAAAAGAAAGAAAGGTTATTTGAGAAACGGAAAGCCTGACCCTGCCATTTACGTGACTGCTGTCCCTTTGTTCCCCAATCCATATTTTTTTAGTGTGATAAATATATATAATATACTATATTATATATATATAATTTACCATTTTAACCATTTTTCGGTGAACAATTCAGCGGCATTAAGTACATTCCATTGTTGAGCAGCTGTCACCACTTCCATCTCCAGAACTTTTTCGTCTTGCAAAACTGAAACTCTGTCTCCGTTAAACTCCAGCTCCCCAGTCTCCCCTCCCCCAGACCCTGGCCCCCACCATCCGTTCTGTCTCTGTGACTCTGGCTCCTTTAGGGCTCTCACGTGAGTGGAATCATACAGTATTTGTGCCTTTGTGCCTGGCTTATGTCACTTAGCATGATGTCTTCAAGATTAATCCATGTTGTAGCCTGTGTCAGAATTTCACTCCCTTTTAGGGCCGAATAATATTCCACTGTATGTATAGCCCACATCATGTTTATCCATTCATCCATTGATATCACTTGGGTTGCTTCCACTTTCTGACTATTGTGAATAACACTGCTACAAACACTGGCGTGCAAATACCTGTTCAAGTCCCTACTTTCAATTCTCTCGGGTGTATACCCAGCCGAACTCATGTTTGGAAGCCATTATTTCCAGTTATATATTAAATACTTCTTAGGCAACCCGAGTATTTCCTTTCTTCCTCATCTTATTTTTTAGGTAATTCTAGAAGGTTTAGCCTCAATTTCTAGCCTTTGGTAAACCCCATATAAAAGTAACCGCCTCTAAGTGTCAAAAGATTGTCACGTTGCTTTGGAAGCAGGATCCAGGCGGGTGTGGACGGGCGGTCGGCTGTCTGAGTCAGTCCTTCCCACCACCCTTGGGCATGATTTAGAAAAACAGATGCTTCTGTCTCTAGGCTTGAGGACTTGGAATAACTGTTCAGTAAACTGCAGTCATACAGGATGGAAACAGAGAGCAGGCATCTGAAGCCCCACGTAGAAAGGGCCGAGTGTGACCCGTTCACAGGAGCAGCCGGAGCTGGGGGTGGGAACAGACTGCGGACACAAGGCCTGCGTGTACGCAGTGAGTCATCAGCTCCGCCCTGGCTGCAGTTTACCTGCTTTGGGGAAAGGGATCCTGTAATACATGCTTCCTGTTCAGAGCTGTTGTGAGGAAAGATTAAACATCAAAGGAGATCTGGGCTTTGAAAACACAAGGAATCATATCATTTCTAAGTATTCCTGTGAACCCTCCATTATGCTTAATGCACCCTTTCAGAAAGAAATAGAGGGCAGGAAAAAAGAAAATTCCCAGCCCTTTAAGAGCAGGAAGTTCCTCACTGATACTATGTATAAAATGGACAACAGATGGGAACATGCTGTTAGCACAGGGAACTCACCTAATGCACTGTGGTGACCTAACGGGAGGGAAGTCCAAAAGGGAGGGGATATCTGTATGTGCATGGCTGATTCATTTTGTTGTGCAGTGGAGGCTAACACTACATTGTAAAGCAACCATACTCCAATAAAAATTAATTTAAAAAAATAAATAGGGACTTTCCTGGTGGCGCAGTGGTTAAGAATCCACCTGCCAATGCAGGTGTCATGGGTTCGAGCCCTGGTCCGGGAAGACCCCACATGCCGCGGAGCAGCTAAGCCCGTACGCCACAACTACTGGGCCTGCACTCTAGAGCCCGCGGGCCACAACTACTGAGCCCACGTGCCTAGAGCCCGTGCTCTGCAACAAGAGAAGCCACTGCAACGAGAAGCCCGCACACCGCAACGAAGAGTAGCCCCTGCTCGCCGCAACTAGAGAAAAGCCCGTGCACAACAACGAAGACCCAACGCAGCCAAAAATAAATAAATAAGTAAATAAATTTATATTAAAAAAAAAAGCTCAGCCATCAGGCTGGATTTGGCACACACATACCCCCAATAACAACAACAACAACAACAAAAAGAGCAGGAAGTTCCTTGGGTTCTCTTTCCCTCTTAACCTTGCACTGTTAGAAAATATGAATGACCTTTTGTAAAAGGCAGGTCAGAGCCTCTAGATTACAGCTGATTCCCTCACAGAGTTTCTGAAGTCAGATCACTGTTTCACTGAAGGCTGCAGAAGACTCCGGAGAAATGTCTGGTTTTTTCTTGGAGCAGATTTGGCCAAATGCTTAAATCCATCACTGAGTACAAATACTCTTTGAATTCAGAAGGTAGAGAACAAATGCACTTGAAAAAATCTGAATGAATCCCTACAAAGGGAGAGATGCTGCAGATGAAACCACTTTGACATGAATGGTCGATGTGACAACGGAAGCATCCTAAGCATTGGGCAACAAGCTCCTCCTTCCAAGAATATTGGAGAGAAGACCCAGGGGCGCTGTGCTAGACTGCTCCGTGCCTGCTGAAAAGGGGTTTGGCCAGCAGCGTCACCTTCTGGGTCCAGGCTTTGTTTGGAACATGACCGGAGCACCACTGGAGGTGGAAAAAGTCTCCAGCCTCTATATTTACAGCAGGAAACACCATCGCAGAGGGCTGGCAGAAGAAACAGGGCGTCTTACAAGAACATCATCTCAACAATGCAACACCCTAGGCATTTGATCTGTTTCTTAACAGTTTTAGTAGTTTTAACAGTTTAGTGCTTTTTAGGAGAACCGGTCCTAGTAGCTGAGACCAAGCCCTCATAAATGAGCCATTAAAGGAATCTAACAGACAGCAATAGTGTACTATAACCATCAGACTTGCTAAGAACTAAATGATTCTTAAGTTCAACTACTACTAAAAAGCCCTGCTGGGCTTCCCTGGTGGCGCAGTGGTTGAGAGTCCGCCTGCCCATGCAGGCGACGCGGGTTCGTGCCCCGGTCCGGGAAGATCCCACATTCCGCGGAGCGGCTGGGCCCGTGAGCCATGGCCGCTGAGCCTGCACGTCCGGAGCCTGTGCTCCGCAGCGGGAAAGGCCACGACAGTGAGAGGCCCGCGTACCGCAAAAAAAAAAAAAAAAAAAAAAAAAAAAAAGCCCTGCTGTGAAACGCAGTGAGTTATCAGCTCCACCCTGGCTGGAGTTTACCTGCTTTTGGGAAAGGGATCCTGAAATACTACTACTAAAAAGAAAAGATAATTATGCAATGTGATAGAGATGCTAATTATCGCTACAATGTATAAATGTATCAAAGTAACATGTTGTACACCTTAAATTTATACAATGTTATATGTCAAATATATTTCAATTAAAAATGAAAGTAAAAAATTTTTTAAAGAATCTAGATGAGAATTAAACAAAGGAAACCCCGTTGCTGAGATTCCATTAAAACATTTTTTTATTACTGTGCAAACCTACTATACAGTACATGGGGACTCAGGAATTGATTTGATTAACATATTTGAGAAAGCTAAGTCTAACTGGACTGACTTTTTTTTTTTTTTTTTTTTTTGTGGTACGTGGGCCTCTCACTGTTGTGGCCTCTCCCATTGCGGAGCACAGGCTCCGGACGCGCAGGCTCAGCGGCCATGGCTCACGGCCCCAGCCGCTCCGCGGCACGCGGGATCCTCCCGGACCGGGGCACTAACCTGCGTCCCCTGCATCGGCAGGCGGACTCTCAACCACTGCGCCACCAGGGAAGCCCTGGACTGACTTTTAAACGAGTCAATGGAAGAGGTTGCACAGAAGGCCCAGCCCTGTCACTGTTACCTTTGGCAGGTGGCTTAGTCCCACTCTGGAGGTGCCTTCAAAAGCAGGTTCAGGAAAAACAATAACAAAACACTCAGTCCAAACACATGACTTGCATACCTGGTGGTGAATTTGGAACTTGAGTTTGCATTTATGGGACATAAAAAAGGAAGTTCCAGGGAATATTAAATCTCATGTTTTCAGAGAGCAACCCAGTGTCTTCCCCTTTAAATGGACTTAACCTGCTTCTAGTGAGTGCTACCAATACTTGAAATGCTTTAGCTTAGTTTGAATAATAGTTTTATTGAATAATAGTTTTATTCTGTTACCTTTTTTAAAAAACTGTAAGTTGCAATAAGAGCACAAAGAATTTCCATACATCTTTTGTCCTGATTCTTCAAATGTTAACATTTTGCCACACCTGCCCTGACCTTCTCTGTCTCTTGCTTTTTTCCCTGAATCATATGAGAGTAAGTTGCAGACATGATGTCCTTAAGTGCAGATAGTGTGTATTTCCCAGAAGCAAGGACAGTCTCTTACATAACCACAGAACAAAGACCAAAACCAGGAAATTATCATCACACAATACCATTAAAATCTACAGGCCTTATTCAGATTTGGCCAATTTAGCTTAATAATGATACTGAGCAGGGCCCTGTGGGGCTCCTGGGCACAAAGCCTTTCTGTGTCCCCCATTTCTTTTCTTTGCTTTTTTTTAAATAGTAGTTTTTTTTTTTTTTTTGGCTGTGTTGGGTCTTCATTGCTGCGCGCGGGCTTTCTCTAGTTGTGGTGAGCACGGGCTCTAGGCACGCGGGCTTCATAGTTGCAGCACGCGGGCTCAGTAGTTGTGGCTCAAGGGCTCTAGAGCGCAGGCTCAGTAGTTGTGGTGCACGGGCTTAGTTGCTCCGCGGCATGTGGGATCTTCCCGGACCAGGGCTTGAACCCGCGTCTCCCGCACTGGCAGGCGGATTCTTAACCACTGCGCCACCAGGGAAGCCCCCACCCCCCATTTCTTTGGTTACAGGAAACAGACTTCCTCCAGCCCCCGTGACCTTCCCTGCGTTCCAATGGGCAGATTCAAGCAGTTGTTAATTAGGGGAGGGAAGGGATGTGAGACCAGGGAGAAACAAACAGTCAAGAGCAGCCTTGGGGCAGGGTCCTGTTTCCCCATCAACAGATAGACACAACAATATCTTTGAGCTATTTTGCAGATACTGAAACCGCCTCCAGGTGGGAGAAGTTAACTGTCTGCTGCCCACAAGCATGTAGACCCCAGACCAGTTGGACCTGAAGGTTGATGATGCCGACTCCCGATGACCTCACCACCAGCCAATCAGAAGAGTGTCCACGAGCTGACCACGCCCTCTTTGAACCTTTACTATAAAACTTCTCACTATCTTCTCCAAGGAGGGGGACACATAGTTTTTCAAGGCAGGAGCCCGCTGTGTCCCCCTTTGCCTGACAAAGTAATAAAGCTCTCCTTTTCTACTTCACACAAAACTCTCTCGGAGATTTGATCCAGCACCGGTGCACACAGAAGCTGAGCTTTCGGCATCAATAACGTCCTTTTAGCAAAAGAAAAGCCTGGCTCCTGTGCTGCACTTGCTGTCGTATTTCTTGAGTCTCCTTTAATCTGGAACAGCTCTCAGTCTTTGTCTTTCACAGGTTTCACAGTTTTGAAGACTACATTTCAGTACACTATAGAAAGTCCCTCCATCTGGGTTGGTCAGCTGTTTCCTAAGGACTCGGTTCAGCTCATGCACCTTTGGCAGACTTCATAAAAGCCATGTGTTTTTCTAGTGCATCATATCAGGAGTTGACGTATAATAACTGTTAACAGGAAAACTCTATCTTGGTATGCCCTTCTCAGTGAAATAAGAAACCATAAGAATTCTAAACTATCATCGGATTCGTAATAACTGTAGTACGATTCTTTGATTACGTATCAATTTCCAGTCGTAGGGAGAGTAGAGACTGGGTCTCATCCATGTTTATGACTTAGCAGCAGTGAAGGGCATGACCTCCAGTTGGCACCCACCATGGAAATGAGAACCACCCGTCTTTCCTTTTGGTTTCCACTGTCTCCCCCCATCTCCGTTTCTTCCTCAGCTCAGACAGGGTCAGAAAGTCCAGTCCAGGTGCAGCTCCCTCTCAGGATGTGCTGTGTGGCTCCACTGGTGAGCAGTGGGTAAAACGTCCTCACCCACCACTTGACAAGGTCGGATCACTGAAAAATAAACGATTAAAATTTGAGGGACTTCCCTGGTGGTCCAGTGGTTGAGACTTTGCCTTCCAGTGCAGGGGATGAGGGTTCGATCCCTGGTCCGGGAGCGGGGATCCCACATGCCTCGGGACCAAGAGATCAAGGCATAAAACAGAAGCAGTACTGTAATAAACTCAATAAAGACTTTAAAAATGGCCCACATCAAAAAAAAAAAAAATCTTTAAAATACGATATGCCAAATAGTTATCTTGCTTCTGCTAAACACTGAAGTTGTGTAAAGTGGGTTAAAGAACTAGATCACAGTCAAAACCTGTTCTTTTTGCAATTTCAGAAAAACTTAGGATAAAACATCATCAGTTTCAGGATTCTCCATAAACTGGTAATAGCATTTAGGCTCTTGCCATAGCCTATGTGCAAGTGGGCGCTGGCAGATGACAAAATAAGTAAACGTATCAGCAATGCAATATTTAATGAGAAAGAGATGATCATGACTGTTTACCAGTGTGAAATAAAATTCATATTTTATGGCAAGACAAGAAAAATTCAAACATAAAAAATTATTCTCTGCCCTTTGGCCTCCTCTCTCCCCTCACTGTGCATTGTGTATCTGCATTAGGCGTCCACCAAAGCTCCCCATCAGCAGAAATACCTGCTCAACCATAAAGAGTAACATTCTCCCAGCATCAACAAGACAACTCCTTAAAAGATAACATTCCTTCTTGGTCTTGTAAGCGCTCACATGGCCCACCACGACTGGGCTTAGATCTGGATTATGTAAACTGTCAATGATATGTCATTGGAAGGGAATTCCCTGGAGATCCAGTGGTTAGGACTCCGCGTTTTCACTGCAGGGGCCTGGGTTCGATCCCTGGTCGGGAAGATCCTGCAAGCCGCAAGGGGCAGCCAAGTGAAATAAAATAAAAATAAATAAATAAATAAATAAATAAATAAATAAATAATGTCATTTGATGTACCGCCCTCTGTCTCAAAACACTTGACTGTGCCTTGACTTCTAATGGGTGGAAGAATTCTCAGAGCTTTCTGAGATGTTCTTCCCAGATTATAAAATAAATAAAATTTTTCATTTCTTTCTTAGATGGACTGATTAATTTTTCATGGACACCATTCTTTAATTTCTTCATGGATACTCATCTGTTGTTGTGACTTTATGTCATTTGCAAATAACTAATATTATAGCCATCATCCCCCACCTTCTGGCGCTTACTGTGCTATCAAGACATCAGCTCTCAGCCTAACCGTCCATTTTCCAGAGATGATCTGTCTTTTCTCTTTGGTTTGTTTTAATGTCTTCTCTCTGTTTCATGTTCGTCAGTTTAAGTATGTCTCTAGGCCTGGGTTTTTGTGGTCTGTTGTACTTCCTGGTCAATGACCGGTGTGTTTCCATCAGCTGGGGAAAATTCCCAGCCATTATTTCTTTAAATATTGCTTCTTCTTTCTCTCTATTCTCTCCTACTAAATCCTAAATGCATGTATCTTTTATTTATTTTTTTTTTTAATTTTTTAATTTTTTTTTGCGGTACGCGGGCGTCTCACTGTTGTGGCCTCTCCCGTTGCGGAGCACAGGCTCCGGACGCGCAGGCTCAGCGGCCATGGCTCACGGGCCCAGCCGCTCCGCGGCATGTGGGAATCTTCCTGGACCGGGGCACGAACCCGTGTCCCCTGCATTGGCAGGTGGACTCTCAACCACTGCGCCACCAGGGAAGCCCCAAATGCATTTATCTTTGATGTCATCCTATCCTTTCTGTGTCTTAACTTCTTTTTTACACTAAAATAAAATCTGTCTCTCTGAGCTATATTCTAGAAAAATTCTTTAAATGTGTCTTCCAGTTGATTTCCTCTCCTGGTGTAAGGCTGTCCCTTAAGTTTATTTTTTGTTTAAATTTCAATTATTATACATTTTATTTATGAACATTTTCATTATTTTTCAAGTAAGCTTATTCAACTTACAGTCTCTTGTTACTTGCTCACATTTTTGTGCTGACTATTCAGAAAGCAACATGAGAAAATCCACGCCCTGAAAAAGCTTACCATGTAGTAGGAAAATAGGCAGGTAGAAAAACTAAATCACAGTATCACAGGGGAAACGCAACAGGGAACATGCCACTTATAATGCAGCCAGCTCATCAAAAGCTCCCCGGAAAAAGGGACAAACTGCAGTCAAAACCACCAGTTAATCCATATTTCTACAATGGCATTCATATGGTATCAGCTGCTGCACAAACTAGATTTTTAAGAGAATTAAATAGAATCAACTCTCAGCTACAGGAGAAGCACACGTCCGCTGACTGAAAATCAGCCAGTCGGTGGGAGTCTAGGAAGCTAGCTGTCTCTTAGGCTGAGTCCGACACCCATTTTCTGTGCTGTTAGATATCATGCGTTTGCCCCCAGATTCATTCTCTAGCCAAGTTTCCTTTTTAGCCTTGTCTTCACCTCCACCCGCCCCTGAGAATCGCTGCAGGAGGGAGACGAGGGCTGGACAGCAGTGACATGTCCTCCTGGGGGGCAGCTCTTCCACAGGCCCAAGGGTGGGGACAGCTTCCCTGGGAGCCTCAGCCTTCCCTGCTGGTTCCCTTCCTCCTGTCTATTCTTTTAAAAATCATTACTTCATTGGAAAGTCTTTCCCAAAATTTTAGCTGAATGTGCCTTCTGACTCTGCCAGGACCCTGCCTGACGCAGTTCTCCCAAACCGGTTTCCACAGAACACAAACACGATACAAAGGAACGACGGTAAGTTTACGGCAACTTATTAAGATTTTGGAGCCGAAAGGAACTGGAATGGAAAGAAATCCAAAATGGTACCTGTGTACTTCACCTTGGACGGCACGTACTGAAGAGATAACGTGACACCTGTTTCCTCCCACCTGGCTGCTGCCCGCACCCAGTCCCAGCACAGGGGTCAGCGTGGGCCCCACGGTCAGGGCAGCCCGGCCTTTAAAAAGGCTCTGCTGACACCCCTCAGGGAGCTCGAGGCTTTTCAGGGCAAGAGCCACCTCGTCTCCTCGTATGGCCTTGCAATAAATAAACCCTTCTCTGCTCCAGACCCTGGCGTTTCAGTTTGTCTGGCCTCAGCGTACATCGGGCACGTGAACTTGCATTAACGTCGTATGCGGACAGCAAGAACTGGAAGAGATGGTGCCTGCAATCCGATGATGACCACGAGTCCACAGTTCACACAACCTTCAGAGAACCAGTGCTCGCAGGGTATTTTCAAAATACGTATTTCTAGTGTTTAATCTTGGAAACTTTCCATCCTTATACATCTTTAGCTGTTACCCCACAAGTCTTCCCTGATCCTCCGGATGGAAATGATCTCATCTTCTTGAGAAATAAAATATTGCCCGCCGTCTCAGTAAAGAAAGGATGTCCCAGTCATCAGCGATTGCAGCCCTCCAACCATGAGCTGGTGAGCCCTGAGGGTACTCAGGAAGGAAACAAAGAACACCTGCCATCTAGCAGCCATCAGACTGCAGCCACTCTGGTGAGCCTTGAGGAAACTCGGGATGTGAAAACAGGGGATACTGGCCCCAGAGAGCTGAGGTGCATATCAAAGGAATGATTTCAGGGAGCCCAGACTCTTGCAAATTCCCATAGGAGAAAAGCGCTAAATTCACTGAGATATCTGGTTTTCTTTAGTTAACAACAATCTTTTGACGTTCAGGCTACCTGCCCTTCGTTGCAAAACTTTTATATAACCTGGCTCTCCCCTCGCCTCCCTGGAGCAGTTCTCTCAGGGTTACTTGAGATGCTGCCTCCCGGGTCTGAGGTCCTAAGAATATCTGCCGAATAAAACAGAACTCTCAACTTTTAGGCTGTGTGTAATTTTTTCAGTCAACATTCTAAACCTCAGCATCACCTTGTCTGTATAAGTCACATAGATGTTTTTCTTATTCGTTCCTGCACTGCAGCTATTTGGGGGCATGTTCTGTTTCACTTCTGACTGGGTCTCTTAAGGGCAGAGCCTGGGACCCTGGATCATTGCTTCCTCAATGGGGGAAGCACACGGCTGCTCTCCTTGTATGAGCTCAGAGTGACTTTTAATGAATAAGTATCAGCAAAAATATATATATACACATACACACTTATACAAATATTTTCATACTTAACACTCAAATTAGTACCAAGTGGGACTGGGATTTTAAAATAAATTCTCTATTCAGTAAATATTTATAAAGCTAATTTTTATATTAAGGTAGCGATTTATCATTTTTCAAGCTTGTGGAAATAAGGCCCAGTAAAATAAAAAATCAATATAATTTATTTTTCAAAAACTAGGGCACGTAATGTTTGTATTTGCTAGTGGCTACTCAGCTCAGTAGGATTTATATTTAGTAGGACACGTAATTGCCAACTTGCTTGCCAGGAACATGAGATTCCTCTAGAGGGAAAGGAATAATGATCTCACTTAAATTTTTTAAGGTTTAAAAATATCTCCTGTTTAAAAGTAGACTGAACGTACCACCTGAGCTGTGCCGCTGTGCAAAGGTAGCACGTCGTCATGTTGGTGAAACGTGTGAAACAGAAAAAGGTATAAAGCAAGCAGACAGACTTTGCTGTAGGGCAGCGATCGGCACAACGTTGTAAGTCGACTATACTTCAACAAAGAAAAAAAGAAAATCTATTCCATGTAATTTAAAACAATAAAATAATTAGCACATAAAAAAAGGCAGACAGCTTTGGGGGAAAAGGATGAGTTTAGCAGAAATTATGAGGATACGAATGTGGACATAAGTGAGGGAAGCGTACACGTGTAAACCGATGTGGCCACATTCGGGAAAATAGGAGACACCCTTTTTTAATGGTTAGTGATTAGCTGCCTGTGGCAGAAACCAGGAGACGGGACCCCTGCCGTCCCCCGGGCCTCATGAGTGTTAGGGGGCGACCGCAGGCCGTGCTTTGAGGGCCCTCCCAGAAAAACCACCAAACAGAGGCCCAAGGGCCGCCCCGTCTTCACCGCCCGGAAGACGGAGAATCGGGAAGCCGGGCCCCGCCGCCGCCGCCCCGGGACCAGCGCTCCACATCACACAGCCGCCCGCGAACGGCAGCGCAGCTCGCGAGGCCCCAGCAAAAGCGCGCACGGACGACCAGCGGAGAAGAGAGAGACTACAGCCACGCAGCCACAGCAAGGAGAATAAACAATGCCCACCATAGGCGAGAACACGGACGAATCTTACAAATGCTGTTGAGCAAACAGTCAGACACAAGGAGAGCAGAACAGTCAAAATGAATCTTTGGCATCAGTCACGAGCCAGGAGAGGGTCGCCCTTGTGAGGAGGGCAGTGGCTGGAAGGGGCGCGAGAGGGTTTTCTAGGGCTGGTGTCGCCTAGCGTCTCATTCTGGGTGACCCGTTACACAGCCGCCAGTGACGAGCTTGTCGAAAAGCCGTCAGTGTATACGTAGAATTGAGGGCTTTCCGTGTGCATTTTCTTCACTTCCATAGAGAAGTCTGGGTTTTTGCCGCGGCTGTGGACCCAGGCCCGCACGGCCCCAGCCGCGTCCACACCAGGGATGGGTGCCTCCGCACGGCTCTAGCATCCCGAGGCTGAGGAGCACACCAAGCCTCTGCCCCGGAGGAACCCCACGGCCAGCCTGCCTGCGGGTGACACAGCACCGTAGCCCACCCCTCCCTTTGATCTTCCTAACCTGCGAGCAGCAGTCTGGAAGCCAGTCTAAGTAAAACTCCCAGATTTGCGGGTCTGACGGGCGTAGCTAGCTGCGAGGGGGAGAGACGTGAGGCTGGGAGGGGCTGCAGTGGCGTTGTGCGACCGCCTGCAGACCAGCCCACTCCCCTTCTGCCCGCCGGCGCTCCTGCCGTGTCCCCTTCTGCCCGCCGGCGCTCCTGCCGTGGCCTCTTCCGTGCAATCTCGCCGGGCCTCAGGGACAGTCATGCTTTATCACTTAGATTTTTATCGTGAACGAGTTCAGATAAGCAGCACAGTGAGGGAGAGCGACACAGAAGACCAAAGAATGCCTGTCTTGTTCTTTTTTCCCCTATGCAATATTCCAAACATATAGAAAAATATAGTAAATGTCTACCCATCACCCAGCTTTATCATATTTAAACATTTTGCTATGTTTGATTCAGATTTTTTTAAAGAAACAAAACTCCATGGATACAGTTAAGTTTCTCCACTTCGTTCTCCTTTTCCCCAGAGGTAAAGATCAGATTAAATTTGGTATACATCACCCTATGCCTTTTTATGATTTTAGAAGAGGGAGAAAACAGCCTGATTTGGTGAGAAAAGAGGGAAAAAGAACTCCTGCTTTAATGCCATTTGTTATGTGGTCAGTACTTTATTTAGTATTTTAAACCATCCTTACGATGTATCATTTGAATCTCAAAACCACTAAGTGTGACGGGCTGTACATACAGGATTTATCACCTCCAATTTATAGATGAACTACTGAAACTCAAAATACATAGCTGCCTAAGTTTAAATGGCAAGTAAATGGCAGATCAATTTTCCAGTTGTAAAGAAATAGTGGTTGCTTTCAAGGAGAAAGTAATCTAGGTTTTTCATGAGTCAATTATATCTAAGTAAGTATTTTAAAATACTAAAAGCAATACTAATTGGGGGTGAGAGCAACATGAATTGATGAAAAATCTGAATTATAAGATGTTACAAGTGCAATTCATTTCTATTTAGCAAACTCAAACTAGGCTGACAAATGTCTGCTTCAACATAGGTCCTGGGGCTCGCGAACACTGGGCATGACCTGCAGCTAGGTTTCTGGAGCAGAATAAGCATCCATATCACACAAGTTTCTAATTAAAATGATCTCAAGGTCAAAGCCTGCCCGACTTCCCACTGGTGTTAGGAGTTCCCTCTTCAATACCCTGCACTAGCGGCAGAATTAGCCTCGAATGAAAGGCACGTGGTGGTGGTTTAAAGTCCCCCTCGCCCCCAGCAACATTTCGCTTAAATACTCCTCTATTCTGTTCACCTGCTCCCCAGTTAGTTAAGGGCTTAATTTCAACACAGCCCACACCTGAATAAACAGATGCTTGTGTTCAAACAAGAGACGGCAGGAAGTGCGTGGAACCCGCCGCAAGCAGAAGGGTCACCCGGTGCAGAGTCTAGTATCCCCGCCGGCGAGGAAGGAGGAGCTGACCTCCAGGAACATCCCCAGGGGAGGTTCCCGCAAAACAGTTTTGTACGATGGGCTGAACCATGGCGTTGTTTTCATCTTAGCCTCGGACCATATCCAGGCCCCATGGTCTCCTGTGAACACTTTGATGCAAACAGCTGCCGGAGCAGGGGATGCAGAGCCTCGCTCCTGGAGCCTGCAGAGCCCTGATGGTGCACAGACGGGCGGCCGTCATATTTCCGTAGACTTAAAGGGGCACAAAGATGAGGCAGGAGAAGATCGCCATCCCGTGCGCCCCACCTCGGGCTCTCCTGGGTCCTCTCTCCCTTCTCCTTTCCTCTCCCCACCCCAACCTTACCAATCTTGCTGTGGAGTTTTTTCAGGACGCTAAATTTGTTCCGAAGGTGGTTTTCCAGCTTTCTGATCAAGGAACGCAAGGTTTTCTAGTGGCGATTAAGGTTGAACGCGTTACCTCTCCTGGAAGGAACTTTCCCAGGAACAGGCACTGGGCAAGGCCTTGGGGAAGCTATAACCCGGGTGGGATGGCTTTTAAATGGACACCACGGCCTCACACAGACCCCAGACTCACCTCCTAGCAGCTCTCCACCAGCGCCCCTCAGCACAGGTCTGAGCAAAAGCAGCTCCAGGTGCATCCCCTTCTTGGAGATCCGAAAGCTGTGGGCAAAGTATAGACGGCGGGAGGGCCAGGCGGCCAGAAGAGCCGTTCATTCCTCAGTCTTTAAACAGCTCCTGAGAGGAAGCACTTTCAGGATGGCTGCGCGAGACGAAGATATCTGCTCTTGGGAACAGACAGGGGCCAGAAACCCAGGGCCCCGGGAGCCGGGGGCGCGCAGCGGCAAACTGTCAACTGGTCAGGGCTGGGGATGGAGGCAGGAAGCGACCCCGCTGCCTGCGCATCTCGGAGAAAGGCGCCGGGCCTGGACAGCGCCTGCTGCGGGCGGCGAGGGGCCGGAAGTGAGGCAGGAGACCGGAAGCCGGCGCGCGGGCGGCGGTGGCGGAAGCCCTGGGGCGGGCGGGCGTGAGCACGCCTCCTGCTGCAAGGGCGCCCCGGGGCGGGAAGCCCAATACCAGCTTTCTCTCACTTCTTCAACGTCTGCATACCGTATAACCCAGCAAAAACTGGGTAAATCATTTTAAATCAAGGAGAGAGGCCAGCCTGAATTAAAGAAACGTCCAATACCCAAAAGTATAGAAGGAACCGTTAGCTGGAGTTACGTGGGGATGCAAATGGCGGAGAAATGAGTTGTCTTTACTTTCGCCCTTTCTTCTGCTAGCTGTCCATGAGCATACATTTTTTAAAATATAAAAATAGTAAATAAATTAAAGCAAGGCATTTTTTATTCATTTGAAGTTCATGCATAGTTAATTGGGTATCCAAGTTGTAGCGGGTACTCATTTCTTAAGAGTAGTTTGCAAGCAAGTAGCAAATATCCTTAAAGATTCTGTCCTTGGGACTTCCCTGGTGGCGCAGTGGTTAAGAATCCGCCTGCCAACGCAGGGGGCACCGGTTCGAGCCCTGGTCCGGGAAGATCCCACAGGCCGCGGAGCAACTAAGCCCGTGCGCCACAACTACTGAGCCTGCGCTCTAGAGCCCTCGAGCCACAACAACTGAAGCCTGCGCTCTAGAGCCCATGCTCTGCAACACGAGAAGCCACCGCAATAAGAAGCCCGCGCACAGCAAGGAAGAGTATCCCCAGCTCGCCGCCAGCGTGCAGCAACAAAGACCCAAGGCAGCCAAAAAACTAAATTCATTAATTAAATAAATCTATTTTTTAAAAAAAGAGAAAATTACCTTCTAAAAAAAAAAGATTATGTTCTTAAAGACATTCAACCATCTTCAACCATCACCCTTTGTAGTAGAGCAAAGGCAAGCGTCTGCCTATTCCAAAATGAGATTCTAAAATTCGGAATTAGTGGGTTACAAATTTAGAAATTTATGGTAAGGAAAGTGGTTGCCGTGTTGGTGGTTCTCCTCCAGGTCCACCTATAATCCCAGGATTATGCAGAATGGGCCCTTCCACTAGAGCTCAAGTGCTCAGACAAGTCGGTGGAGGTTGGGGGAGAGGAAGGAGAGAAACGTAACCACACCCTGCACATTTTAGCAACTCCACCACTGGGAGCTAAGGAGATGTTCTTTCCCACCGCAGATGAATTTTACCCTAGGTGAGATGGAAAGGACCAAACACCCAAAAGTCCAGTTCTATTCTTTTCCTGTGCGGAAACAATATTAAGTGTGCAAGTTCAATCTGTCTCGCCCATTAGTGCTTGTCTGCGGTTTGTCTGGTCTCTTCTTCCACAGGGACAGTGTGTTCTCTGCATCACAGGGTGGTAGCCCTGCCTTCTGTGCTCCCAGAGAAGTGGCACAGCTCGTGGTCCCCGCGCGGCCAGGCGCCCAGCTGCCTGAGTTGAAGGCCAGGCTCTGCGGCCAACTCGCTTTGTGAACTTGGGCAAGCAGCCAGTTTCTGCCATGGACTCCTCATCAACGAAACGTAGATGCTAGAGTTGGGGCCGGGGGAGGTGGGAGAATTAAACAGTTTACTTTTTATAAAGTGCTTAAAACCTTGCCTGGCGTACACAGCCTGCCTCCTGGGAGAACTGGCGGTGTTTACAGCCGAAGAACACCCTTGGCCAGCTTTCACTCCCCTCGGTGCTGACTCAGCCTGCAGTAGGGTGTGGAACTGCTGACTGCAACCAAGTAACTGCCTGGTGAATGCAAGCTCGTCATGGACTGAAGGTCTGTGTCCCCCAGAATTAGTGCTGAAACCCAACCCCAAGCTGATGGTGTGAGGAGGTGGGGCCTTTGGAGGGCATCATCTAATGACGGGATTAGCGCCCTTACCGGAGACCCTCTGGCGCGAGAGCGGGAGGACACAGGGAGCAGCCGGCCATCTGTGAACCAGGAAGCGGGCCCTCACTGGACACCAAATTTGCCCGGGCCTTGATCTTGCGCTCCCGGCTTCCATAACTGTGAAAAACAAACTCAACTTGTAACTGTTGTTTACAAGCCACCTAGTCTATGGGATTCTGTTTCAGCAGCCCGAATGGATGAAGACAAAACTTGAGGATCACATTCATTAATATTGGAAACTTCTGGACAAATCTCAAGGATTCTCAATTATCTTTCTAGAGTCTTTAGCTCAAAGTTTCTTAGAGACCCAGAAGAATATTCTAACAGGCACTTCCAAGTTCTTTGATCAGAGCAGCATAAAGTTTGGTTTAAAAAAAAAAAAAAACTTTTACAATCCTACTTTACTATTAAACTTCATTCTAAGTCAGCCAAATTTGGGCTGAAACTTTGGTCAGAGTGGAAGGCCTAGAGCAATGTTTCTCAATACCGCATCAGTCACAGGGGTGCTTTAAAATGATCTGTTTTAGCTTTTCCAGTCCTCATGTAACCCCTGACCAAATATTTCCAAAGGCTGAGTGTTCTACCTTATGCAACAGTCCATGGCCTGTTTAAAATGATTATTAGAAAGTTCTCTAAGCTGAAATAAACTTCATCTCCCTATTCTCTTGCTTTTTATGGTTTCTCAGAATAAGTAGTCATTTGTATGCACGATAATACTTAGAATAGTTAAAGCCAGTTAAAGCAGATTCTCCTAGGGATTATGTACTTGAATAAACTTGTAAGGTAAAACTTCTTATAATCAAATTTACTGTTGAAAATCTCTTCAATTGCTTACAAAGTAAAATCCTAATAAAGCCGATTTTACCTCCAGGATTGGAATAGATTGTTCCTTGGGCTGGGCTGCAGATGCAGGGGTTGGCTGGCAGTAGAGCCACATTGTAGGAAAAATTCTTACCTTTATTCAGTTGGAATGAATGCATATTGTTGAACTTATCCATGTGATGCAACATTAGGAAAAATTTTCTTAGTGTTTTCCATTAAAACAAAACACTTATTGTGTATCTTCGACATGCCAGGCATTGTGCCTGTGGGGACACTTGTCATTCATTCCCCGATAAATATGGAAGAGCAGACACTTTATTAGCTGAATGGGGAAGTCACTTCCTGAGACAAAACAGACATTTGGTAACATGAAAGCAGTATTCTTCAGAAAAACAACATCTGATAGTGTTGTAAACAACTCTGCTGCTCTATCTTGAAAAACAGGTTCACGAAGGCTCACCTTCCAGCCCTCTAATAGTAACTATTTGACTCAACACTGAAGGAACACTGGTTTGCAGCAAATTCCCAAGTACTTTTAGGATTAATTTACAAGAAACTCTAAATAATACTATGCAAAACAAAAAATACTTTCACTAGGAAGAATTACAAAGATATCTTCATGGGGACTCCTCAATGAATCCTTTTAAGATACGTACTTCTAAGGAAAGAAGTCATTCTAGAAAGGGAAACTAGACTTATCTTGTTTTATAAGCTCTCATAAATTAACAGCAACAACAAAAAGCCCCAGCAGCAATCATAGCAGGATCTTCCTGAGAGGGACCAATGGCGGACAGTTACAGCAAAGATTCACAAGTCCCTCTGCTACCTGCTGAACTTGGTTAAAACAAAGATCAAAGGCAACCTTGATGAGGAAATAAATTCATTAATGTCCAATGCTTGATGGATATTAAAGAAAATGGAAAAAGGCATTCCCATCTTCCTTAAGCTCCAGTCTGGGAAGGGAGGGTTTATGGTAGCTGGTGTGTGCTTGAGCCATGGGTTTTAAAAATTATTTTAAATTAATTTTTATTGGAGTATAGTTGATTTACAATGTTGTGTTAGTTTCTGCTTTACAGCAAAGTGAATCAGTTACACTCATATATACATCCATGCTTTTTTTAGATTCTTTTCCCATATAGGTCATTACAGAGTACTGAATAGAGTTCCCTGTGCTATACAGTAGGTTCTTATTAGTTATCTATTTTATATTTAGTAGTGTGTATATGTCAATCCCAATCTCCCAGTTTATCCCCCCACCCCTTTCCCCCTTGGTAACTATGTTTGTTTTCTACATCTGTGACTCTATTTCTGCTTTGTAAATAAGTTCATTTGTACCCCTCTTTTTAGATTCCACATACAAGGGATACCATATGATATTTGTCTTTCTCTGTCTGACTTACTTCACTCAGTATTACAATCTCTAGGTCCATCTATGTTGCTGCAACTGGCACTATTTCATTCTTTTTTATGGCTGAGTAATATTCCATTGTATATATGTACCACATCTTCTTTAACCATTCCTCTGTTGATGGACATTTTGGTTGCCTCCATGTCCTGGCTATTGTAAATTGTGCTGCAATGAACATTGGGGTGCATGTATCTTTTCAAATTACACTTTTCTCCAGATATATGCCCAGGAGTGGGATTGCTGGGTCGTGTGGTAATTCTATTGTTAGTTTTTTAAGGAACCTCCATACTGTTCTCCATAGTGGCTGCACCAATTTACCTTCCCACCAACAGTGTAAGAGGGTTCCCTTTTCTCCACACCGTCTTCAGCATTTATTTGTTTGTAGATTTTTTGATGATGGCCATTCTTCCTTGTGTGAGGTGATACTTCATTGCAGTTTTGATTTGCATTTCTCTAATAATTCGTGATGTTGAGCTTCTTTTCATATGCTTTTTGGCCAACTGTGTGTCTTCTTTGGAGAAACGTCTATTTAGATCTTCCACCTATGTTTTGATTGTTTTTGATTTGCATTTCTCTAATAATTCGTGATGTTGAGCTTCTTTTCATATGCTTTTTGGCCAACTGTGTGTCTTCTTTGGAGAAACGTCTATTTAGATCTTCCACCTATGTTTTGATTGGTTGTTTTTTTTTTGATATTGAGCTCTATGAGTTGTTTGCATATTTTGGAGATTAATCCCTTGTCGGTCCTTTCATTTGCATTTTTTTTAAGGTAGTGGTAGAGGTACTACCCTCTCTCCAAGATGATTCCTTCACCGCTGGTGCCCTACTGCAGCACCTTTGCCAAAATTTGGCAATTCAAAGTGCAGAAAAGATAATGTTGTGGAAAAGCACCAAATCTTGAGATCTTACTGCCATTGACTTTGTGACCCTGAACAGCATCAACCTTCATTCCCCTATCTGTAAATTAAGGATATATGGCCAGTGATTTAAGGGATAGAAAAAGGATCAAATAGATGCAAATTTCAAAAAGCATTGTGCGAAATGTAAAACCCCAGACAGGTAAAAATATAAAGGACTATAGCGATTTAGACAATTCAGAGGAAAAAATCTAGTGTGAACGTTTTATTTTGACAAAACAAACTTTACAAATTTTACATTCTAAACTCCCAAAGTTTCACTTATTTGAAAAAGTAAGAGACAAGGCATCCTGGACTCCAAGATTTCAGGCATGAATAGACTAGTGCCATATTTTCAAGTTTTATAAGCTAGCTGCACTTTATACACCATAAAAGTGAAGAGAGCTGTGACAAATTCACTAGTGTCCAGTGCACCTGTAAGAAACACACCGACACACCTGGAATTTCTAACCACAGTTTCACATCAACAACCTCTGAGTAACTGACGTGCATACTTCCATTAATGGTAGGCACAACTCCACAAACATCAAATTACACAAATCACTTGGTTTTTGTAATCTCAACCTGGAAATTGAAAAATTAAGAGGAACAGAGTTAAGTAGCTGAAAATGCTGCGCTTACTGCACACAAATACATCACTACAAGGAATGCTAGAAGCTCCCCCAGGAATGATTTTTGAAATTTTAAAGTATATTTCAACTGAAAAGTTGAATTCTTTAATGTGAAAAGCAAGTTAAGTATTGACTCAATCCCTAAAGATACAGCAAGTTATAGATTCTGTGCAATTAGGCACTAACATACGCATTTGAGAGATTAACACTGACTGTTCAGTGGAACGTGGAGGTGGTTCCGCAGTGTTTTTATGGTTCACGTTGGCTTCACACGCCCTAGAAACCGAAGACTCAGTGAGAAGTTACAACTTATCCCGCGCTAGATACAGGCAACGTGTGTATGATCGGCAACAAATGACTGCTTTTCACCTTCAAGGAACCTAATTTTGATTTATACAAAATTAGATTTTCACCCACATGTATGGATAAAAGTGCTTCTCAAATGTACATATCCCACTTCCATAATCCTAAAACAAAAGTAAAGGCACACAAATGGACAATAGTTTATGTATTTTATGTGAATGTTTTTCGTTAGTCTTTAAACAAAATCAATTGCTGTCTAGAGAGGTGTGACCAACTTGTTACAAATTTCTACAACTTTGGAAATTAAAGATCTAAGAACTCTCTAAACACTGCAGTTCTGTGCAATTCATGTATTGGTTCATTCACTCTGCAATCTGCTAACTCACTCTGTCATCATTATAGGCTGCAATACTTATATTTCAGCAACTATGAGACCAAAAAGACCAAAGGGAGAAGAACGTTTTGGAATTAGTCTCCCACAAGCCGTTTTGAATCTTGTTACAAGTGAATTTAATATGCCTGGGAGTTAAGTTGAACAATAATTATAAAGACACTCACCCTAACATATTTGAACGAAATATAATTCAGAACCACAGTTAAACAAGTCTTTAAGTTTAATGACCGATATTTTTTCACTTATATGTGAAGGGATTCAATAGCCAGCAGCATTTAAATATAGAAATAGTCCCATCTATTTTCTTTTCCCTTTTATAAAGTGCTATTTTTAACTGGGTAGATTTACCAGCCAGCTTTCCAATAACCTCACTCCATGTCTCTAAGAGATTCAAGGAAACACTGGAAAATTGAAAAGATTGAGTATTTTAAACATTTACAAAACATTGCTACAAAGTATTGAGACTATGAATGTATTTCATTAGTAAAATAAAAAGTGTACCTCATGTGAAAATCATTAAGTTGATTTAATAATTACTTCACAGAAGCATCAGTTCACTAACATTTATGTCAATTTTTGTTAATAATCTAAACCAGAAACAGTTTCTGTAGACAATTCAACTCTAAGCACTGTCAAGTAGGGTCATGCCAAGTAGAACCAACGGTTAAATGACCCCCAGAATAAAAACTCCGACAAACTCCGACTTTTGGAAAAGCAAAACAAGTTAGTGAGAATCAGAACCAGAGGTAATATTTACTTAAAAGTACCATAAGTTGTTAAAAGTGTTCTCTTTAAATAAAAATTTGTGCAGTTATTAATAATGTACCTTAATACTAAGTGCAGTGGTATTAGAATTAAGAGGAAACCAGTTGAGCTTCTTTTCATATGCTTTTTGGCCAACTGTGTGTCTTCTTTGGAGAAACGTCTATTTAGATCTTCCACCTATGTTTTGATTGTTTTTTTTTTTTTTTGATATTGAGCTCTATGAGTTGTTTGCATATTTTGGAGATTAATCCCTTGTCGGTCCTTTCATTTGCATTTTTTTTAAGGTAGTGGTAGAGGTACTACCCTCTCTCCAAGATGATTCCTTCACCGCTGGTGCCCTACTGCAGCACCTTTGCCAAAATTTGGCAATTCAAAGTGCAGAAAAGATAATGTTGTGGAAAAGCACCAAATCTTGAGATCTTACTGCCATTGACTTTGTGACCCTGAACAGCATCAACCTTCATTCCCCTATCTGTAAATTAAGGATATATGGCCAGTGATTTAAGGGATAGAAAAAGGATCAAATAGATGCAAATTTCAAAAAGCATTGTGCGAAATGTAAAACCCCAGACAGGTAAAAATATAAAGGACTATAGCGATTTAGACAATTCAGAGGAAAAAATCTAGTGTGAACGTTTTATTTTGACAAAACAAACTTTACAAATTTTACATTCTAAACTCCCAAAGTTTCACTTATTTGAAAAAGTAAGAGACAAGGCATCCTGGACTCCAAGATTTCAGGCATGAATAGACTAGTGCCATATTTTCAAGTTTTATAAGCTAGCTGCACTTTATACACCATAAAAGTGAAGAGAGCTGTGACAAATTCACTAGTGTCCAGTGCACCTGTAAGAAACACACCGACACACCTGGAATTTCTAACCACAGTTTCACATCAACAACCTCTGAGTAACTGACGTGCATACTTCCATTAATGGTAGGCACAACTCCACAAACATCAAATTACACAAATCACTTGGTTTTTGTAATCTCAACCTGGAAATTGAAAAATTAAGAGGAACAGAGTTAAGTAGCTGAAAATGCTGCGCTTACTGCACACAAATACATCACTACAAGGAATGCTAGAAGCTCCCCCAGGAATGATTTTTGAAATTTTAAAGTATATTTCAACTGAAAAGTTGAATTCTTTAATGTGAAAAGCAAGTTAAGTATTGACTCAATCCCTAAAGATACAGCAAGTTATAGATTCTGTGCAATTAGGCACTAACATACGCATTTGAGAGATTAACACTGACTGTTCAGTGGAACGTGGAGGTGGTTCCGCAGTGTTTTTATGGTTCACGTTGGCTTCACACGCCCTAGAAACCGAAGACTCAGTGAGAAGTTACAACTTATCCCGCGCTAGATACAGGCAACGTGTGTATGATCGGCAACAAATGACTGCTTTTCACCTTCAAGGAACCTAATTTTGATTTATACAAAATTAGATTTTCACCCACATGTATGGATAAAAGTGCTTCTCAAATGTACATATCCCACTTCCATAATCCTAAAACAAAAGTAAAGGCACACAAATGGACAATAGTTTATGTATTTTATGTGAATGTTTTTCGTTAGTCTTTAAACAAAATCAATTGCTGTCTAGAGAGGTGTGACCAACTTGTTACAAATTTCTACAACTTTGGAAATTAAAGATCTAAGAACTCTCTAAACACTGCAGTTCTGTGCAATTCATGTATTGGTTCATTCACTCTGCAATCTGCTAACTCACTCTGTCATCATTATAGGCTGCAATACTTATATTTCAGCAACTATGAGACCAAAAAGACCAAAGGGAGAAGAACGTTTTGGAATTAGTCTCCCACAAGCCGTTTTGAATCTTGTTACAAGTGAATTTAATATGCCTGGGAGTTAAGTTGAACAATAATTATAAAGACACTCACCCTAACATATTTGAACGAAATATAATTCAGAACCACAGTTAAACAAGTCTTTAAGTTTAATGACCGATATTTTTTCACTTATATGTGAAGGGATTCAATAGCCAGCAGCATTTAAATATAGAAATAGTCCCATCTATTTTCTTTTCCCTTTTATAAAGTGCTATTTTTAACTGGGTAGATTTACCAGCCAGCTTTCCAATAACCTCACTCCATGTCTCTAAGAGATTCAAGGAAACACTGGAAAATTGAAAAGATTGAGTATTTTAAACATTTACAAAACATTGCTACAAAGTATTGAGACTATGAATGTATTTCATTAGTAAAATAAAAAGTGTACCTCATGTGAAAATCATTAAGTTGATTTAATAATTACTTCACAGAAGCATCAGTTCACTAACATTTATGTCAATTTTTGTTAATAATCTAAACCAGAAACAGTTTCTGTAGACAATTCAACTCTAAGCACTGTCAAGTAGGGTCATGCCAAGTAGAACCAACGGTTAAATGACCCCCAGAATAAAAACTCCGACAAACTCCGACTTTTGGAAAAGCAAAACAAGTTAGTGAGAATCAGAACCAGAGGTAATATTTACTTAAAAGTACCATAAGTTGTTAAAAGTGTTCTCTTTAAATAAAAATTTGTGCAGTTATTAATAATGTACCTTAATACTAAGTGCAGTGGTATTAGAATTAAGAGGAAACCACACAACAGATTAACTCAAAAGTGAATGTTGCCTACTTCTTTAGTTCAGTGACCAAAGCTGAAATTGCTTTTTTTTTTTTTTTGCGGTACGCGGGCCTCTCACTGTTGTGGCCTCTCCCGTTGCGGGGCACAGGCTCCGGACGCGCAGGCTCAGCGGCCACGGCTCACGGGCCCAGCCGCTCCGCGACACGTGGGATCTTCCCGGACCGGGGCACGAACCCGCGTCCCCTGCATCGGCAGGCGGACTCTCAACCACTGCGCCACCAGGGGAGCCCTCAGGGGAGCCCTGGAATTACTTTTGAAAAGAGGTGAACACTACTTACAACTAGGGTACCGAGAGATTCACAAGTGTATTCACATTATTCTCTAATTAGTATTTCTGCATTTCAACTCTGACCTGACCTTCAGTAGCATCTTAAAAAACAAATGCAATTAGTAAAAACACAGGGTAGTATGTCGGTTTGTTCACACAAACACTACCAGCTTCATTACAATTTGCATTTCCTGTTGCTCTTGGAAGAGTCGCCACTATTAAAAACAGATACGAATGTGCAATGGTCCTTACTCTGCATGGTATCCGGCAATGTTTCAATCAAAGGGACCCTCAATCATCAACTCAGCACCTGATTGAGATACACTTTCAGTCCGTAGAAACAGGGACTCCAGCGCAGAAGGGTGGCAGGGGGAAGAGAGGCCTAGGTCAAGGTTTGAGGAATCGCTTGGAAATCCACCGCAGCCATACTGCTAAGGAGAATTCCTCCCATCCTTTCCAACCCCCCGAAGGAAGAATGCAGCATTTAGCTTCAGTCTTTTCTGGTCTCACTTCCTTGTCTACACCTAGTACCCTATTCCTAAGACGACAAACAAGTCTTAGGACGTTCTAAAAGAAATCATTTTTACCCGAATACATTGGACTTGGGTCTCAATTTGAATGAGGATGAGTGGCCTTTAAAAGACCGGTTCTCCTCTTCGTCCTCCCCCTCCTCCAGGGGCTGCTCCGGGTCTCTGAAAGAGGGTGTGGTGTGGATGATCTGGGTTCGGAAGCGGATTTTGTTGAGTCTGGGTTTCATCCGCCCACTAGAGCTGCCCGAGGCTTTGCGACCCGGCTCCTTCGCTTTGCCCGCAGCCAATCCCTCGGCCAGGTGATGGTGATGGTGATGGTGGTGGTGGTCCCCGCCGTCCTCCAGAGCGTGCGAGAGCCTGCCGGAGATGAGGGTCGAGGGCAGCACCCTCGAGAGTCTCCAGCGCCCTCCCCCGCTGCCCGCCGCGCTCTCGGCTTCGTCCTCGTCCAGGGCGCCCACCAGGGTCCGGATCTCCTCGGCGGTGCTCGGGCTCAGGTACTGCGAGGGCTTCTTGCCGCTGTAGTCGCGCACGTCCACGTCCGCGTCGTAGGCCCCGACCAGCAGCTTCACCACCTCCACGTGCCCGTGCATGGCCGCCAGGTGCAGCGCGGTGTAGCCGCCGCTTGTGCGCGCGTTGATGTTCACCGGCAGCCGGTGCTGGCCCGCGAAGCGCACCAGCAGGGCCAGCAGCTCCTGCCGGCCGTGCTTGGCCGCCCAGTGCAGGCAGGTGAAGCCGGTGATGAAGTCGCGCTTGGCCAGCAGGCCGGGCTCGCAGGCCAGCAGCCCCTCTAGGCTGTCCCAGCGGCCGTCGGCGGCCGACAGCATCCACGCGTGCTCCAGGGGGTCCAGCGTCAGCGCGCCCGCGCCCTCCTCCTCTGCCGCCGAGCCGTCCGCGCCCCCGGGGCCGCGCCGCAGCTGCGGGGAGCCGCCCGCCGCCTCCCGGGGCGCGGGGCGGCCGGGCCGCGGGGCATCGCCAGGCACCTCGGGCCGCGCGCCCTCTTCCGCGGGGCCGCCGCCGGGCCGCCTCCCCGGGGGC
>NC_041225.1:24736403-24767021 GCF_002837175.3 Physeter macrocephalus
CCCGCGCCCCGCTCCTCCGCCGCCGAGCCGCCCGCGCCCCCGGGGCCGCGCCGCAGCTGCGGGGAGCCGCCCGCCGCCTCCCGGGGCGCGGGGCGGCCGGGCCGCGGGGCATCGCCAGGCACCTCGGGCCGCGCGCCCTCTTCCGCGGGGCCGCCGCGGGGCCGCCTCCCCGGGGGCGCGCTCGGGGTGTCGTCCGCGAGGTCGGAGGGGTCGGCGGGGTCTGCCGCCGAGTGCCCCGGCTCCCTGAGGCGGCCGCGGGCGCGCTGGTCGGGCGTCCCGCCCAGGGCGCCGCCGACGGGCTGCTCCAGCTCGGCCTGGTCCCGGACCCCGCACTCCACTGGACCCTCCATCCGCTGCCGCGCACCTGGCCGGCTCCTGACCGACTCGGCCGGCCCCTCCTCAGGCTCCTCGCGCGCCGCAGCGGCCTGACTAGCCGCCACCGCCCCCCCGGCCGCGCCCGCGGACACGCCCCCGCCGGACGGACACGCCCACTTCCGGTCTTCGCACTGGCCGCCCTACGGCTCCCGCTGGCCCCGCCCCTCCCCGCCCCGCCCCCTTTCAGTCCCCGCGCAGGCCGCAATCAGTGCTCTCCCCGGAGTACACGCCCTGGCTCCACCCACTTCCTGCCCGTGAGCGGTCCGCAATGGCAGCTCCTGCCTGGGGACACGCCCCGACCCCGCCCACTTCCGGCGCCCGCTCCGGCCGCAATCTGTGCTCCAGCCCCGCCCTGGCGATCAGAAAAGCCGCGGCCGCTTTTCCGCGCGTCTTTCTCCTCGCGTCCCGAGTGTGCTCCATTCCTTCCCCGGCACTAACTGGTCGTTCTCTAAAAGGTCCGGGCACTCCTGAGACAGGCCCGCTTCGCGCGCGCGGCATCTGGGCGCGGTGGAGACGCGCAGCCCGCCCCGCGCCCCAGCTCACTGAGGCCGCTGGACCCCTCCTCTCATCTCCCTCCCCTCCCTCTTGGACCCCTGTCCCCCGCGCTATCCCGCCCGGCCCCCCACGTCACTGAGGCCGCGGGACCCCTCCCTTCAGCTCCCCTCCCTTCCCGACCGGACCCCGCCCCGCGCCATCCCGCCCGGCCCTCCACGTCACTGAGGCCGCCGGACCCCTCTCCGCCGCTCCTCCCTTTCTCCCTCCCGCCCGCCCCACCCCGTCCCGTCCCGCCCCCAGCGCCCCTCCGCCGCCCGACGCGCCACTCGGCCGGCCCCCCACCCCGTCCCGTCCCGCCCCCAGCGCCCCTCCGCCGCCCGACGCGCCACTCGGCCGGCTGCAGCCGCCTAGCTGGCCCTCCGCCCGCCCAGTCCCGCCCGGACCATGTCTTCCGAGGTGGTGCGGCACCTGGTGAGTCCCCGATCCCCCTCCCCCGCTCCCCGGGACCCCCGCCCTCCTGCCACGGCCCCTCCCGGCGGCCGAGGCTTCGCGGGGCTTCCCGTCTTCCCTGAAGTTTTGTCTGAAGCGGGGGCGGTTTCTGTAACGGTCCCGAACGCGCGAGAGCGGGCCGGTGGCGGGCTGGCCCACTGGACTCGGCCTCCCTGGCCTTCAGAAACCCCCCATTTTACCCAGTATCGACCTCCTTGGGATTGGAGCCTTTTTCTCCCGCCTTGGCGCCCTTTTCCGTTAAAAGAACTGATGTGGCTGATTTGTTCGGTGTTCTGTACCTTTCAAGTCCCTTTTATGCACTGATCTCATTTCAGAGTAAGCCGTGGGATGGTCACAGTTGTGTCCTCGGCCATTCCAAGCTGTTCCTTGCCCTTTTCACTCTCATTCTCTTGTGAGTGCCTTGGAGTTTTCCAGACGCTATACGTTGTGGAAGGACCACTTGCCTTTTGAAAATTTTGTTTTAATTTCTGATACTATAAATATCAGTGGTCGTAATCCTTGTAAACAAAAGCTCTTCGGGGGCTTGAGACCAAAAAGTTTGTAAAGTGCTGGTCTAAGCAGTCTCCCAGATTAAAAGTTTAGCTTGTGGGGACCTGAGAGGTTGGGTGATGTTCCCAAGTCACACAGCCAGTTTGTTTGATAGAGCGTGGAGGAGGGTTTTTGTCCTGATTCAGCCCAGGTCTCTTTCCTCTGTGTCCTGTCGTTAGGGAGGTCTCAGCTTTCCTGTCTGGACTGCCTTGTTACCGTTGCTGTGTTTGTGTGCACGTGTGGGTGAGGAAAATGTGTTTTAAACTCTTTGGTTCAGAGTGAAGTTCAGTCTTCAGAATTAAACTCGGGCTGGAGAGAGTTTAATCATTTAATTGATGGTGGATTTCTTGTCAGTTGCTGTGCTTATTTTGCAATAAGTTTACCTTTAATTAAACTTTTTGAGATAATTGTAAATTCTTGTGCAACTGTGAGAAGTAGCAGAATTCCCCAGCACCCTTTACCCAGTCTTCCTTAATAATACGCTGCCAACCACAGTGAAGAGCACACCCAGGACACTGACTCTGCCGTGTGAGGACAGAGCTCTCCTTCGCCCCAGGGCCCTTCGCTGCCCTTTTGTAGCCACAGCTCTTCCTTTCCACTCCACCTCCTCCTTAGCCCCTAGCAACTACTGCAGTCTGTGATTTCTATGAGTTTGTCATTTCGAGACTGTTATATAATGGGATCGCCCAGTGTGTAACCTTTGGGGATTGGATATTTTTCATTCAGCAGCGTCCTCTGGAGGTTCATTCAGGTGTCGCAAGTATCATTAGTTTGTTCCTTTTAATTGCTGAGTAGTATTCCAGGGGGTGGATATACCACACGTTGTTTGAAGGACACCTAGGTTGTTTCCAGTGTTGGGCTGTTATGAATACAGCTGCTTTAGTAATGTAACATGAGGAAGATGTAAGTCGTCAGTTCTCTGGGATTCACATGACAGTTGCATGTTTAATTTCACAAGAAACTGCCAAACTGTTTCCCAGAGTTTCTGCACCGTTTTTCATTCCCATCAGCAATGTATGCAAGATCAGTTTCTCCACATCCTCCCCAGCGCTTGGTGCTCCTGTTTTTTTATTTAGACCTTCTGATGGGTATGTAATGATATATTGGGGTCTTAACTTGCATTTTTCTAATGGCTAGTGATGTTAAACATCTTTTCATGTGCTTGTTTGCCATCTGTATATTCTCTTCAGTGAAATGTCTCCATTTCTTTTGCCCATTTTCTAATTGGATTTTTTTTTTTACTGCTGATTTTAGAGGTTTTTAAAATATATATTCTAGACACCAGTCCTTGCTATGTGGTTTGCAAATGTTTTTTCTCATTCTTTGTGTTTTTTTTTTCATCCTCTTAAAGAATCTTTTGCAGAGCAAACATTTTTTAAAGTTTTGATAACATCCATTTTATCAATTTTTCGTCATATGGATTGTACCTTTGTGTCAAGTCTAAGAATCCATTGCCTAACTCAAAATACCAAAGGTTTTCCTCTTATTTTTTTCTTAACAGTTTTACAGTTTGTTTTACATCTAAACCTGTGACCCATTTTGAGTTAATTTTTGTATAAGATACAAGACTTAGGTCAAGGGTCATTTTTGGCTTATGGATGCTCCAGCATTTGTTGAAAAGGCTATCTTTCCTCTCTTGAATTGCTTTTGCACTTTTGTCAAAAATCAGTTGAGCGTGTTTGTGTGGATCTCTTTCTGGGGTCTCTGTTAGCATGCAGTCTTGATTCCTGTAGCTATATAAATAAGTCTTGAAATAGAGTCGACTGATTCTTCTCACTTTATTCTTATATTTCAAAAAATGTTTTGGCTATTCTAGTTTCTTTGCCTTTCATTATAAATTTTAGAATAGTCTTGTCTACCTACAAAGAATTTTGCTGAATTTTGATAGATATTACATTAAGTCCACATATTAGTTTACGGAGAGGGACTTTTAAACTTACAAATTTAAATTCCTTAATAGTTATCTGGCTCTTCATGTTATTTCACATTGGGTGAGTTGTGATGGTGTGTGGTTTTGTGATCCATTCCTTCCAAGTTGTCAAATTTCTGTGTCTAGAGTTGTTCATAATATTACCTTATCCTTTTGATTTCTTCAGTCTGTAGTGATAGTCCCTTTTTCATTCCTGATATTGGTAACTTGCATCTTCTGCCTTTCTTTGTCAGTCTTGCTAGAAGTTTGTCAATTTCATTGATCTTTTCAAAGAACTATTTGTTTCATTGGTTTTTCTCTATTATTTTTGTATTTTTAATAAACTGATTACTGATCTTAACTTTATTTCCCTTCCTTGCTTTTGGTTTATTTTGCTCTTCTTTTTCTAAGTTCTTGAGGGGAGACCTTAGATCACTGATTTGAGACTTTTCCTCCTTTCTAATATAGGCACATGGTGTTAATGAATTTCCCTCTCAGCAGGGCTTTAGCTGTGTTCCACAGATTTTTGTATGTTGTATTTTCATTTTCATTCTACCTTTAGTTTTTAAAGAGCTCTGTGTTAAATCTCACTGGAAACTCTTCAGATTTTCAGAACTTTTTTTTTCATATTAGAGGACATTAAGACTCAAAGATATGTTGTACAACACAGGGAGTATAGCCAGTATTTTGTAATAACTGTAAATGGAAACTGACCTTCAAAGGTTGTATTAAAAAGACGCAGGGAGGTTTAGTGCATGCTCAAGGAATCACAGCTAGTGACGATGAGGTCTGCTTTTGGCCATATTGTGCCTGCCACTGTCTCCACCACATGTCCCCCATTAGTAATTGCATAAGTTTTATGATTCAAGAGATCTTGACTGTATAGTTACTTATTGCTGACTCTGATAATGGATCTTGTAATGACTTTGACTACCTTTTCCTGTCTCTTGAGAAACACACTCATAATTTTCCGCTTCTTCAGACTATCCTTACCAAAGCTTTTAAATGGTGTCCAGGTCTTTTCAGTTTCAATCTGCCTCTGTCATTTCCTGTTTCAGATGCTATACTTTTGAACTCTTATGTTTCTTTTTCAGTTATCATTCAGTGAGGATAATTTTTGTATCTTAGAAGCTTCCCTCGTTTGTTTTACTTTCTACCTTGAAGTTGTGACTTTTAATTCTTCTCTTTTATGTCCTGGAGTTAATTACTGCCTCAGTGTTTCTGATCTGGAGAGATATCCCTTCCCACTGGTCCAGGTCCTGTAATCATCATAAGACAATGAAAGACTGAGTTCCTGTCTCATCTTCTCTGAAGCTTTCCCAGAGCACTTTAACCTGTGGCAGTCTGTCCTACTGCTTGTTTGCCACTAGTCATGTGCTTCCTTGCAACACCTCCTAACTTATGTTTGGTATTGTTACTTAACTCTTCACATCAATTAAATTTTAGTGAACCTTGCATTTCCCCCCCACCCCCTCAATTAAATGATCTGTCTTCAGGAAAAGCAACCTGTAATATTCTTTGTATCCTCCGTAGCCATGATTATACGTCTTTGAGGACTGGTGTTGAATATTTTTTATATGGGAAGTATGTTCACTTTGAATCATTTTATTCTTGTTGAATGTTACACACATCAGTTATAAATTCTTATGGGCAGCCAGGAGCTGTTAGTCTGCATTTATGTTCTAACGAGGCTCCACCTTCCTCCAAGCCTTTGAGGTATTTCCAGGCTGATTTTCATCCTAACACAGTTCCAGACTGTAACTGTTTGTATTGATTATTTATTTATTTATTTGGGTGTGTGGGAAAGGAGGAAGAGGGTGTTTTAAATTTTTATAGTTTACTACAGAATAGACTTACTCTTCTCAAGAACATTTATTAGCCCTTTATTTTATTTTTTATTTTATCTATCTATCTATCTATTTATTTTTGGCTGTGTTGGGTCTTTGTTGCTGCACGCGGGCTTTCTCTGGTTGCAGCGAGCAGGGGCTACTCTTTGTTGCAGTGCACGGGCTTCTCATTGAGGTGACTTCTCTTGCGGAGCACGGGCTGTAGGTGCGCGGGTTCAGTAGTTGTGGCTCGCAGGCTCTAGAGCACAGGCTCAGTAGTTCTGGCTCACGGGCTTAGTTGCTGCGCGGCATGTGGGATCTTCCCGGACCAGGGCTCGAACCCGTGTCCCCTGAATTGACAAGTGGATTCTTAACCACTGCGCCACCAGGGAAGTCCCTGGCCCTTTATTTTTAACCATACTAAATTAATTTTCTCTGCTTAAGATTTTAAGTATTCCTAGTACAAAATACCTGATTCTCAAAGCTTTTTCAATGAGAATAATTTTCCACTTTCTTTTGATCATATCTGGGAGGAAGTTTGATTTAGATGATGCTTTATTTTAAAATGTTACTTAACACCTTTTACAATTTGTGTCTACCACTGATTTGAAGATCACAGAAATAAGCAGCTCACAGTCTCAATAACAAAACCACAAGATTAAAAACTACCATTTTAAATACCTTTAAAACCAATCATGATTTAGTATGCTTACAATTTTTTATTATTACTTTTAGTAAATATGCATATTTTGCTTGAGTGTTCTTCCTGTCTTTGAAATTTTGTATTTGGCAGTTACACTTATTTGAAATTAACTACTTTCTTTGCATTTCTCAAAAAGTCCAGAGATTTCTTCACTGAGGATCTAGCTGAAGCAGTTTAGATGCAATAGAACTCAAGGTTCCTTACACTATGTGATTCGTTCCAGAACTGGTCATTGTAAAGGTGAACTTTGTGTGCTAATCTTAAAGTTGTCCAGAATTGTGTTTTGGTGACCTCTTTTTCCTCATTTGTTTTGGTTAATTTAAATAATGCCGCAGGGATGTACAGGCTCCCTTTTGGCTATCTGCAGGCTTTCCCTGTCAGAGGCAAATGAAGGTGTGTGGTTAGACCTTTACCAGCTTAGGGAAGCTCTGAGCCCTGGGTTTTCTGGAGCACTGCCAGCTGTCTTTCCAAGGACAGGATACTTTTATTTATTTTTTTGTTTTTTGTTTTTTGGTTTTTTTTTTGTGGTACGCGGGCCTCTCACTGCTGTGGCCTCTCCCGTTGCGGAGCACAGGCTCCGGACGCGCAGGCTCAGCGGCCATGGCTCACGGGCCCAGCCGCTCCGCGGCATGTGGGATCTTCCCGGACCAGGGCACGAACCCGTGTCCCCTGCATCGGCAGGCGGACTCTCCACCACCGCGCCACCAGGGAAGCCCCCAAGACAGGATACTTTTAGACCATGTGTTTGGAACATCTGTTTTGAGAAACATGGTGACCATATTCTCTCAGGAGCCATGATTGACTACATTCTAGAATTTTCAGATTTCTTTCAGTCTGCTTTTTCTGACACTAGAAAAATTTAAATTATGGAATAACTAAATTGTTGGGACAAATTTTAAAAAATGAACCGGGTATTGAGACTACAAAAGGAAGGTGGAGTCAAACAGAGCATGTGAAAGATTTTTGAAATGCAGCCTTTGGGAGAAATGAAGCGGAGGAAAATGAACCTAGGTGTCAGAATTTCACTCCCATTTCTTTGTGTTACAAGGGAAGATGCTTGGAGACGCAAGTAAGCGGAAGTGGCAGCTGTGCCATATGAACATGGAGGGCTGAGGCTGTGGAACCTCTGTTAGGGGAGAGGGATAAAGATACACCGTCTCAGCCGTGTTCCATTTAAGGCCATCCGGAATCTTTTCCTGTTGAAACAATCCTAAATACTCTGACATCTAGGCCTGAGACAACCAACAGATGGAAATGTAAGCATATGGCAGTTTAGTAGAGGTTGCATGGTAATCATTTAGTTCACAAAGGATGTGTTTCAGAAATGCTTATTACCAGAAGTAGAAATTATATAGGAGGAATAGGGTTGTGTTCTGGGATGTCAGACCTGAGTAAAACAACTGAAGTAAGTATTAAAATTATGACATATGCTGAAAAAATAAAACATGCATCGTGAGGCATAAGAAGGAGTTAAGGCTGGGGGAAAGGAGAAGAGGCAGTTTCTGTTTGAGATGGGGGGGGGGGACCAGGAGGATGGGCTGGCCCTGCCGGTTCCCGCCAGGGGTGATGGGGTCCCCGGCCCCTCCAAGCCAGCTTCAGGCAGCCTAGTGTCACACAACCACAGGGCTTACCAAAGGTGAGGTGCAAGAACCGTGGGACGTCTTCTCTGGTCTCCCTTCACTCTCCTCTGAAGAACCGGATCAAGGTTATCCTGCCCTCTATTCAGACCATGTCTATGGAGACAGTGAGGAGTCCTTTTGCTCTCCTTAGACAGTGTGATTGATATGTGTAGGAAGAGGCCATAAGTAATGAAATGCTAGGTAGAGAGTATATTGATGGATACCATAAATGTTTTGTGAGTGCTCTGTACTCGTTTTTTCATGGACAAATGTAAGTTGTGCACAGTGATATTTTCGCTTAGTTGAGTGTATACTCTTTAACTGGGCTGTCACTTTGCGTTATTAATTAAGCCAGGATTGCTTGAATGATTTTCAAACATTAAAAGATGTCTTCGTTATAAAGGAGCTTTGTTTTAAGATGAGTTGTTAACTGGGGCCGTCCTGTATGTGTAAGTGGGAAATTGTCCTCATTGGCAAACTGGTAGCTAGTATGCTCAGTCTGCAGGGCAGTGACTCAGGGCTTCAGAAACAAAGGCATTGAGTTGTCCCCACCAAGTCTCCTCTTGTGAAAGTATAACTAGCTTAGGGAAGGTTAGTCAGAGGTCACTTTCCTAAACCCTGGTGAGATCTCGGGAACGGAGAAAGGAGTTTCATTAGCAGTGAAAACAGGTGGGCAGTTGATTTAGGACCAACCTGGGTGAAGAGACTGGCGCGCAGGGCAGCGTGGAGAGGGCTGCGGAGGAAGGTGGGAAATGCTGCATGCAAACGTGGCCTGTTTCAGTCTTTGTCTAGAGCGGTAATTATCATTTTTCATTATTGCGCTTTCTGGAGAAAAATGAAATTTAAATCAAATTTAGTTAATTAATAACATTTAATTAGTCTTATTAAATTAATTGATCCAATTAATTAAGTTTTCCCTAATGAGAGGAATCCAGTACTAAAGAATTTTTTCAGGTAGGGTTGATTGAGCTTTGGAGGTCCACAAACCACTGATTTTTTTTTTTTTTTTTGGTCCCCCAAGAACCAATTTCTACCACCTTTGTGGTGGGGGGATACCCCCATTGAGAATGCATGATGTAGAGTTAGTTTTTCTAGGAATAGGGCAACAGGTGTACTTTGTCTGCTGCTGGATTTGAAAACTTAGTCTAAGACTGTAAATCGTCTGTACATTATGGGTTAAATAAGGCATTTGTGAACCTACTCAGGACCTTAACTGTAATGTTGTTTCTATGGAAACTCTATTCTAGATCCAAAAAGCTTACTAAAATGAACTTTTGGAAAATACAACCTATATGTGAGATGGTGATTTGTACTAGCTTTAAATTTATATAAAGAGTGAGGCCTTTTTGCCAAAACTCAATATTGAGCTTAGTATTAAAGGAAGAGATGGCCATGGATTAGCAGAGAAGTAATATTTTAGGCAGGAAAAAGATTCTTCATCTCAGACTCAGCCTATATACTCAATCTTAAAATATCACGAGATGCCTTTCAGTTGTATTTGCCAATCATGAAAAAAATAGCTTTAAATTTTAACGTGTATTTTTTAAAAACTAAAGGAAACTTTAACCATTATTTTCAACTTCTTTAGATGAATCTTTACTTTTTTAGTGGTCTGGTAATCTCTAAAGATCTTTGCAAACACTAAAGTATTCAAGGTATATTTTTGTATGGGACACCACTGGGGTAACTGAATGCTCCCCGTGCTAACGTGCATTCACTGGGGCAAGTGCTTGACTTGCATTATCACATTTCTCCTCCCGACTCCATGAGCCGAGTACTGTTATCTCCGTTTTGGGGGTTGAGGGTTAACTCTCTCAAAATTTGTTAACAGACTGTCTCTTGTTTTGCTCCTGTTGCGCTGGTGCCTCATTGGCCCGGGCCCTGGCACACAGCTCTGGCGGTTGCTCAGGGCTCCTGACCTTTGCATCTCTTGCCACCATAAGCAGTTAGCTCCTGCAGCCCTCTTTTTTAAATTTATTTTTATTTTTTATTTATTTATTTTTGGTTGCATTGGGTCTTCGTTGCTGAGTGCGGGCTTTCTCTAGTTGCGGCGAGCGGGGGCTACTCTTCGTTGCGATGCACAGGCTTCTCATTGCAGTGGCTTCTCTTGTTGCGGAGCACGGGCTCCAGGCGCGCGGGCTTCAGTAGTTGTGGCACGCGGGCTCAGTAGTTGTGGGCTCGCGGGCTCTAGAGCGCAGGCTCAGTAGTTGTGGCACACGGGCTTATTTGCTCCGCGGCATGTGGGATCTTCCCGGACCAGGGCTCGAACCTGTGTCCCCTGCACTTGCAGGCGGATTCTTAACCACTGTGCCACCAGGGAAGCCCCAGCAGCCTTCTTAAGCCATACATTTACACTGATGTCATGTTAACCCTTCTCTCTTGTGACCTCGGTCATTGAGACAATTTCTAGGGGCTCTCTGTTTTGGGAAAAGATAGGCTGCTTGTCATATAGTAACAGAGATTCTGTTGTGTGGAAAAGAATTATAATTTACAGTTTCCACATGACTCTGAGAGCCAAAAGAACCTAACACTTAATTGTAATTTGAACAATTGGAGACATTATTTTATTCTCATTGCATATTTGCATATTTTGTTGAATATTTTCTTTTTTATTGCTTCTCACAAATAATCATACATGTATCATCTAAATCATTTAGTTTGTCTTCAGATATTCTGTTTTTGTTAGCTACTGCTTTCCCATGTATTGATTACTTACTTTAAAAATTTTGTTATATCTTTAAGAATTAACTTTTTTATTAAGCTATAATTTATGCACAGTGAAATCTACTTTTTTAGTAGAAAGTTTCATGAGTTTTGATGAATACATACAGTCAGGTAGCCACAACCACAATGAAAAATAGAGAACTGTCCCAGCACCCTCCACCCCACGTTCCTGGTGCTTCTTGCAGTCCTCCTCCTAGTCTCTATCAGCTTGCTGCCCCTATTGCTTTGCCTTTGCCAGAGCATCATGCGTATGGGATTCTCATAGCCTTTGAGCTGGCTTCTTGAGCTAAGAGCAGTGCCTGTGAGATTCATCCATCACGTTGCTCATGTCCCTCTATTGCCAAGTGCTATTCTGTTGTGTGGATGGGCCACAGTTTAGTTTGTTCATCCATTTTCCAGTTGAAGAACAGTTGTGCTGTTTCCAGTTTTTAATAAAGTTACTACATACATACATTCACATACAGGTTTTTATTTGAATAATAGTTTTCATTGTACTGGGGTTGATATCTAGGAGTAGGATTGCTGAGTATGATAAATGTGTTTTTTTTTTTTTTTGGCTGCGTTGGGTCTTCGTTGCTGTGCGTGGGCTTTCTCTAGTTGCGGTGAGCGGGGGCTGCTCTTCATTGCGGTGCGTGGGCTTCTCGCTGCAGTGGCTTCTCTTGTTGCGGAGCACAAGGGCTCTAGGTGTGCGGGCTCAGTAGTTGTGGCTCGAGGGCTCTAGAGCGCAGGCTCAGTAGTTGTGGCGCACGGGCGTAGTTGCTCCGTGGCATGTGGGATCTTCCTGGACCAGGGATCGAACCCGTATCCCCTGCATTGGCAGGCGGATTCTTAACCACTGTGCCACCAGGGACGCCCGGTAAGTGTGTTTTAACCTTATAAACTGCCAAACTGTTTCTCAAAATGTTTGTGCCAAAATTTGCATTCCCACTAACAATGGTTCTGCATCCTTGCCAGATAGTCAGTTGTTTTTTTTAAGCCATTCTGATGGGTATGTAGTGATACCTTGTGTTTTAATTTGCATTTGTCTAATGGCTAATGATGTTGAGCCTCTTGTCATGTGCTTATTTGCCATCCCTACATCTTTGGTGAAGCATCTGTTCCAGTATTTTCCCGTTTTTTAAAATTGAGTTATTGTCTTTTGAGTTGTACAAGTTTTAAAAAATACATAGATATTTCTGACATAAGTTCTTCATGAGATAAATGATTTACACATCTTTTATCCAAGTATGTGTCTTGTTTTTTCATTCTCAACAGTGTGTTTTGAAGAGCAGAAGTTTTTTAGTTTATTAGGTTCAGTTTATCATTTTTCTCTGTGGGTCATGCTTTTGGTATTGTAGCTAGGAAATCTTTGCCTTCTGCAGACAGAAGCTCCTTGACTGGAGAGGAGGAGCCTCTGTGGGGGCCGTCGGGCGGAGGGGACCGGCGGCGGGGGGCTGTGTGTGGAAGCTTCCTGTGGCTCACGGACACCTGGCAGCACAGAGCCCCGAGCGGCGGTGGTCGCCACTCCCCATCATTCGCTCTCATCCTGGAAAGTTCCGGGCTTTGACTCTCACGGGGCTGGCATACTGTATGCTCACCGCCTCTGTTCAGCCACCTCTGAAACGCCTCCTGCCGCAGGGCCTGATGGATCTCCAGCGAGTGACCTGTGTGGTCGCGGCCGATTTCAGCCTCCCGCCCCCTGTCCTTCAGTGTCCTGCTCTCCACCCTACTTTAGCCTCGCCTTCTAGCGGGCAGCACCTTGATCTTGTCGCCATCCACAAGGGCGCCCCTGAGATCTCAGTCTGACCACACCTGCCCTCTTCCTGCTCACTCCACCAGGGGCTCCCGGTCCCCCGGTTCTCCGATCCCGCCGCCTTCCCCTTCCCCTCACATCCTCCACGCCCTCTCGTCCCTTCGTGGCACGTCTCAGCCGCCTCTCTCGCCTCATCATTCTCTCCCGGCAAACCCACGCCGCCTGCGGTCAGGCGGTGCCGGCCTCCGCTCCTGCGTCCTCGCAGCTGAATGCGATGGAGGAGCGTCGTGCTGAGTGCTCTGCCTTCTCGTCGTGCCCACTCGGCTCAAGAGGCCTTGATGCTGCCGACAGCGGTACCGCGTGTTCCGCGTTCATTCACCGTCTCATCCTTCTAGGTCGAAGGTTGGCAAACATTTTCTTTAATGGGTCAAATAGTAAACATTTTTGGCTTTGTGAGCCATGCGGTCTCTGTGTACACTGTGTCCTGAAAGCAGCCGCACACGGTCGGTCAAGGAATGGGAGTGGTACTCGTTCTCTTCCAGCGCTTTCTTCCAGGACTCCATACCTCTCCGGATTGCTTTCACCCTCTTTGACTGTTCCTTCTCAGTCAGTTGGACTGATTACTCCCAGAGCCCCAAACTTGAAGTGTCGGAGTCCCCCAGGGCTCAGTTCTGGGAGCCCTCTCTTTTCTAAGCACCTTCACTCCCAGGGTCACTCACCTCGTCCCACAGCGCTGAGGACTTGCCGTGTATGGATGACATCACAGTTGTTACCTCCACTCCGGGTATCTCTGCTCTGTCCACTTGAGCACGCTGCTGCCTACTCAGGACCTTCACTTGGGTGTCCAGCAGGCATCTCCAGTTGCAAGGAGAGCCGCCTTCCCTGACCCCTCCTTCTGCAGTCTTCCCAGTTCCAGGAAGGGAAGCTCCCTCCTCCCCGTTGTTCAAGCCCAGAACTTTGGAACCGTTCTCCACACCGCTCCACGTTCCACACGGAGCCTTCGGCAAGTTCCACTGGCTCTGCTGTCGAGGCGGATCCAGAAGGTGCCCACATCTCACCTCTTCCACCGCTGACAGACTGCCAGGGGTGAATGCAGTAGCCTTGCACCTTGTCTCCTTGCTTCCGCCTTGCCATCCTTCAGTGTCCCCTCAACACGGTAGCTGTAATGAATCTTTTACTACAAAGATAACTCACGTCCCTTTATGCTAAAAGCCCTTCAAAGCCAAGTTCTTCAGTACGCCATGGGAACGCCGCGAGGTCCGGCACCTCTCTGCCTCTCTCTCCCTCTGCTGCTTCGCCTGCTTGCTGTTCCGGGAACCCAAGAGCACACACAGCTGCCACATCTTTGCAGGTGTCCATTCCCTCTGCCAGGAATGCTCTTCCTCCAGGTGCCCCTTCACCTGCTCTGCTTCCTGTGCTCCTCCGGTCTTCGCTGAACTGCCGTCTTCCCTGGAACCACCCTGTTCAGAACGGCACCCCTGACCCATGCCTCCTCCTCACTTGCTATCCCCATCCCCCTTGGCTGCCTTATTGTTCTGTGCTGCATTTATTATTCTCTGTTATCACGTCATAGCTTGTGTTTCACTTTGATTTTTGCCTTTCTTCCCCCAACTGGAATGGAAGCTCCATAATGACTTAATGTTTTTTCTTCTATTTTATTAAGTTATTCAGCCCCAGGGCCTCGGACAGTTCCTGGAATATAGGAGCCACTCAATTCATACCTGTTAAATAAATGCATTTTTATAGATATTTGAGGAAGACATATTCTTTTTTCTACGTTATTCTTTGTTAAATTCACATAAGTGATCATATTAATGGATATCAAGAAGAAAAGGAAATATTTATTCTCCTCCCTTTAGAATCAGACTCTTTACATGCTCGCTCATATGTATAAATAATTTTTACTTGTAACCATGGTGTCAACAAAATCTTATATTCTTTTTTGCCAGTTAATATCACATATAATTTCTCTTAATTTTCATAATTATTGCTTCTAATCTTTGTAAAAATATTCCCTGTAGCCAATATTTCAGTATAGACTCTTAGTATATGCAACTTTATCCTTCCTTTTGAAGATTTATCTTTTTCTGACTTACAAAAATGGGATAATAACTTCTAAACTGTTACTAGTAATACAGTACTAACTAGTATAGTATTAACTGTGTTCTGTCTGAAAAGTAAACCTGACTGGCTTAGTGAGTTGGGCTGGATTTTTAGTGCTCTTATCTATGTGGAAGAGTACAAGTCTTATGGAATCAGGGGACACTTTAAGAGAAATGGGAACTACCACTGTATTTGTTTTTAATAACCCTGTAAAAATTACCCTAGATTTATTTTACACTTGACTAAAGATTCCGGTGATTAGGTGGAAGCTCCTTGAGGGATCCGGCGCCTGTAGGAACCTTAAACTCAAATTTTCTTTCCTGCTCAGCACTGGGGCCTATCAGTTTACCTCTGTCTGAAAGGCGTGGAGGTGCTCCTGGCCTCCCTGGGAGGCTGAGGGAATGTCCCGCCCCTGCTGCCTTCTGAAACTGAAGCCGCCTTAGGTTACACTGCACTTACAGCAGCTTCCAGCCACGCCAGGGGTGCACTCATGCTTTTGCACACATTGACTCCTTTACGTCCTTTTCTCCTTTGCTAGGAAAATTCCTGTTTCTCCCTCAAGGCTCAGCTCAAGCCTTTTCTTGGCAGTGCCATCTCTAACCGTGCGGGGGTCATTTCACCGTGAGCCACTCCTGTGCCCTGTCCATAGTTGGATGCATGTCTCCTGCCTGTGCTCAAATTCAACCCGCAAAGATATGACTTATTCACCTTTGAGCCTCAATGCCTGGGGTCCTGAAAATGTAGGTCTTTTAGTAAATACTGTGTATATTTGTGGAATAAACGAAAAGCAATGTATATTGATAGACTTCCCACTTCTTCCCCAGTTTTCTTTTCTTCCCCAAATGTTCCTTGTCAATTTTAAGTCCTTTAAACGAGTTCTTCTGCCTTCCCCTGTCCTAAGTAATTGACTTCTCAACTTTGATTGGCTTGTCACCTAGCCTGCCTGGGACATAATTCCTCTCCCTGGAATGCAAACCATCTACTTTTCATTTAAATAAGCCTTTCCATATCAACTAGGTGTGGTTGTGTTGTGTCTTTCCTTAATCCCCCTTGTCTGTACTTGCAGTTGCCCATGACTCATCCTTCACTCTCCATCACATCACATACTTTTCCCCATTGCTTGCTCACAGGTCATACATTCTGAGTTGAAAGCGATCTTAGAAGATCAGAGCAGGAACTGGCGCCACAGTTTGCCCAGGTCAGCAGCTGAATCCTTCCCGGGCAGCCCATCCCTTCTTGTTAGACACCTTGAGACCTTCAGAAGTATCTCTTTGTTGTGTCAGGTCAGCCTCTCTAGTTCATTCACGGGTCCTGCTTTTTCCCTTGGGAGATTCATCTCCATGAGACAGACTATAGAAGTTTGAATATGCTTGCTGGCCCCTGATGCTGCAACAGGCCAACAGCATTGGGGAAAAGTACCTCACACAGAGCTAGAAAGTAATTTTTAGAAGGCTTAAAAACTTCCGTATAAGACATGAAGCCCTAAGAGAACTCGGAAGAAATTGAGATTCATGTTTTTAAAAAATGTGGAGTGTGGAAAGATTTTCTAAGCTTTACATTTAAGGAAGAACCCATAATAGAAAAGACTGATAGACTGAGCTCTATGGAAACCGAGAAGATCAGTGACAAGTCCAGAAAAGACATTTGTAATACACATGACAAGCATGGAGCTACATCCAACAGCTCTCGTTAATAAGAAACAAAAAAGGAATACCCTAATAGGCAAATGGGAAAACGTGAACTGGTGATGAATGAAAATATACTATGTACTTTTTAGGCCAGTAACCTGAAAAAAAATGTTCAGAATACCAGAAATCAAGTTAAGATTTCAGTTTTTGCATAACAGATTGACACTTAAAAATTGTTAACACCTGTACTGATGACTCTATAATCAAATGATACTTTATTTTTATACTGATTTTGGAAATGTAAGTAGTTTGGCAATATGTTTATACCTCTGACCAGTAATTACAGTCTTGGGATTTCTTGTGAGAAAACTTATCAGTGATCCTTGGTTGTACAGGTATGTGTGGGGTCCTCAAGGAAGAGCCAGGAGTGTTAGAGATTGACTGGGGGGGGCCATGGGGCGGGGCGGGGCGGGGCGGGGGGTGGGGTAACGCCCTGGAGGAGAAAGGGGAGGAAGCAGAATCCACACAGAGACCCTCAGAGGCCATGCGGATCCAGCAGAGTCTGGGCCAGCCCACTGCCTGCCAGGGCAGCCTGCGCGGGGCAGAAGAGCCCAGGTCCTGACACCGCACTGAGCTCAGGCCTCGGCTAGGGCTGCCTGGGAAGGCGTGGAGTGGGTCCAGTCCTGCAGGCCCAGCTGCTGGAGGGCATCAGCTCATTGCATCCTGTGTAGCCAGAGCGCAGTTCTTGTTGGAGGGACATCTGCGGGGCACACCGTTGGGCTGCTACGGAGGAGTGTTCATGGTAGTGTTACTAAAGTGACACAATTAGAAAGGGTGTTTTTTTTTCCTGTAATAAACATAAAATACTCCTTTTCTAATTAAGTGGGGGAAAGTAATTTCAAAATAAGATTGCATTTGTATCTGAAGCGGCTACATACACATTACTGTAAGGGTTTTTTTTGAGCTTAAAATCCGTAACTCTTTTTCATATGAATTACTATCAAGAATTTTCCCATCTTGATGATCTTTTGAGGCTGCATATGAGACTTTGTAGTTACCCTTTAACTTCTATGTTTATTGGAGATGGTGGTAAAATTGAAGTGATATTTTGATGGAACGTGGCCTACCCTAAGCTGCCCTCGACCAGGACTGTCTTGGAGGGACAGGAGGCCAGCATGTTGCTTCTCGTGACAGTGCCCAGTCTTATTGATTCAATTGGATTGTTTCTTTTTTTCCCTGGTTGTAATTAGTATCCACTTCCAGAATCAACTTCTGTATAATTTGAATAAGGTAATTTTACCACTTGTTTTTAGGAAAATTTTAGATGAGTATATTAACTTTATTTTTTATTATTATTATTTTTTTTTGTGGTACGCGGGCCTCTCACTGTTGTGGCCTCTCCCGTTGCGGAGCACAGGCTCCGGACGCGCAGGCTCAGCGGCCATGGCTCACGGGCCCATTCCCGGACCGGGGTACGAACCCGTGTCCCCTGCATCGGCAGGCGGACTCTCAACCACTGCGCCACCAGGGAAGCCCTATTAACTTTATTTTGAAAGTTTACTTAAGCTGAAGATTTTATAAAATGATTTTAAATAATGCATCTGTGGAATCTTTCAAAATATTGTTTTAAGCCAAAGAATGCGGATCTCTTGAAACCCATAAAATAGGCCCAGATAACTATTTTGACCTCTCTGCTCTTCTCTCTTACTTTTTTTTTTTTTTTTTTTTGGCCTAAAGAACTCCAAGCAGTACCAGAGGACAATTTGAAAACTGTGCTTCTATCTCTTGGATTAGCTTTACAAAGATACAAACTGTGGGAAAGTGAAGTTAAAACGAAGCTATTGTAACCCAAGTCATAATTCTGTTCCTCCAAAGCTCATTGTTGTGCCTAGAGGGGTGATGAGGCATTACAGGACTGTTTCCAGGAGGGTCAGAAGAGTCGTCAGGAAATCTAGGGTCCCGTTGTGAAAGAACCACCGAATTTTCCCCATAACTGACCGGCAGGAAAAAGGTCACCTACCACCTGTCTCCAAGGGACCCCAGGACAGATGGTGTGCAGCCTCTGTTGCGTTGCCCATACTCCCCAAACTGATATTTTGAAGAAGGTGGAGAACCTGATCTTCCCCAAAATGTTCTGGCATTTTTTCTGTGATTCGTTATATACAACAACTTTTAAAGAATGTGTTAGACTTTGCCAGGAGTTAAAAGTACTGTATAAAGTTTTTCTTTCTAGGATGTAGGTGTAGAGATTTAAATACATGTGTGTTTGTGTATGTATGACGTATGCTTGTATTTAAAATAAAAGCTGCTGACTGTCGTCAAATGTAGATGGTGATTTTGTTAGTTTCCCTGGTGCCTTGGAATGAGATTTGACTGCCTATGATGAGCTTGTTTTCTCTCTAAGTTCTTAAGATCAAGGGCCGTGTCTTTTCCTCCTGAGACCCAGTTCCCAGCATAGGATTTGCTAAGAAGCTAGTCAGTGGTGGAGCAGACTAGAATTCCACGTCCAGATTTTTTTAAAATTTAGTGTTTGCCACTAGAGGGACTGGGTCAACTCTTGTCCCTTTGTTATTTTACCTTCAATAATGTCTTGTTAATTTATTAAAAACTGTTTTCATTCTAAAATGTGTTTTGGAAATTTGACTAGTCAGGTAGTACCAGTGGAAAATACTAAAAACAACTATTTATAATACTTTTATGTGACTCATTTTTACTTCCCGATCAAAATATTTATCCACAGAGATTTTAAGTAAGCTTTTTGGCAGGTGTTCAGAAACACAGGAAATGAATAAACAAAAGTGGATATCTGATATGAACTTACATAAATGACAGAAGTGTAACCTTGGTTTTATTAGGCAAAGTTTAAAGTTTAATCATAAAGGAGTACAAACCCTATCTCATTTTTTCTAAGCAAATTTTACACATCAATGAAACGGCTTCCTAAGCAGCATTTCACAAAAATTTCGATATGCTCTCCATTATATTAAAACCCCAAAACTACTTTCTTAGTGTAGTTTCTTAAAGATTAATTTTCATTAGAGTTCTGTAGTTGAAGTTCAGTTAGACGTGGCGGCACCCGCCCCCATCCCGGCGGCAGCGGATGGCCGCGCGAAGGCTCTGCTCGCTTTCCCTCCGGGCCTGCGCGGGGCCCTGAGCCGGAGCTTCGGGGGCGCCTGGGTCCCGACAGCCGGTCCCAGCCCAGGCGGACACTCCAGGCCTCAGCCCGCAACTCGTCTGCCCCTGCTCGGCTTCTCGCCTCTCGTAACTTCGCAGCTAGAGACGATGAGCGTTGTGTTTACAGCAAACTTTCCCTCACAGCTCACTTTATCCAGATAAGAAATCCGGCCTCCCTTCCGGGGCTCAGGGGTCTTCCCACCTTATGCCGCCTCACCTCGCCTGATGCTTGGCCGTCTCTTGGCCCAGCGCAGGGTCACTGGCTTTCCTCTTTGTGCGCGTGGCTGTGACCGCTGCTCTCTTTTCCCAGTGCTCTCGCTCTTCTGTGCTGGCTCAGGGCGGGGATGTGCTCTCTGGCTCGTGTGACACACCGTGACAGGGGCTGGGGGGAGTCAGGGAGGTGTGTGTACAGTTAAAACCACACTAGGCCAGTTCTGGTGGGCTTCGTATCATTACGTGCTTTTCACTTTTTAAATGGTAAAAACACAGCCAGTGCTTGTGCGTTCATCCCGAGCCTCGGCTGTGCTCTCATGCGGGGCCTCTTCCCACTGGCCAGAGCCACCTGTCGCCACAGTGCACTCAGTTGGCCGCTCAGGGTTTGGACTCGCTACATGTTAAGTCCCAGGGCCAGACTTCAAAAGCGTACATTACCCAGAAAGTACCAGAGGAAGGGGGTCGTTAGCGTTGTGTAGAACGCAGTCCCGACATGCCCCGTGTGTCCGTGTGGCATTGCGTTCACAGCCCAGGGTGGGGGAGGGGCGGCTCGAGACGCCAGACACGCCCCTCCCTTGCTGCAGGATCCAGTCCCCCGTCCCATGTGTGGGCCAAGCTGTTCACTGCAGCGTAGTTCACTGTAGTTAAAGACAGTGCATCTGCATGTTGTGTAGTTTACAGAACAGAGCGCTGTCCTGTAGAGGGAGTGAGGCAGCTCAGTTCTGCAGAAACAGTCTGCACCAGAGAGGTTTTTTTTTTTTAAGAGGGAGTGTTCATTATTTATTTATTTGTTTGTTTGTTTATTTGTTTATTAAACAGTCACAGATTTATTTATTTTTGGCTGCGTTGGGTCTTCATTGCTGCGCGCAGGCTTTCTCTAGTTGCGGCGCGCAGGCTTCTCATTGTGGTGGCTTCTCGTTGCAGAGCACGGGCTCTAGGCCCATGGGCTCAGTAGTTGTGGCTCGCAGGCTCTAGAGCGCAGGCTCAGTAGTTGTGGCGCACGGGCTTAGGTGCTCCGCGGCATGTGGGATCTTCCCAGACCAGGGCTTGAACCCATGTCCCCTGCGTTGGCTGCAGGATTCTTAACCACTGCGCCACCAGGGAGGTCCCCCCTCCATAGATTAAGTGGAAAGGAAACACCCGCTGCAGAGCATGGGTTATGTGCCATGTCTGTGAGCCAAAGAGGCTGCACGTTCCCACCACGCACATCCTCTACCCCCAGGAGGTGGCCTCTGGGGAGAGCACTGCCGAGGTTGCAGGGAATCAGGGGAGGAAGGGAACGTACTTATTCTGCTCTGTGTTCTCATTGGCACCGTTTGCGTTTTTTCTTACTACATCCATGTTCCTGTTACTTTTTAAAAAGGCCACGTTTCCTCTGTGCCTGGCACTGCCCTCCAGAGTAGGGCGGCAGTGCCCTTGAGGCGGTTGCTAGGAAATTAAATTCCCACAGCTTCTCTGGTACTGTCTTCCCCACTCCCTGCATACAGGTGACTGAGTACTTGGTCTACACTTGGTACAGTAGAACGAACACCAGCTTTGCAGTCAGAGTAGACCTGTGCCTACCGCTTAGTGGCTTGTATGGTTTAGGGTGAGTTACTTAACCTTTCAGAATCCTAATTTTCTCGTGCAGGCTGTGGAGTGGTAATGTACAGCGTAGCTCAGATCTGTCCTGAGGATCAAATAAGAGCACGTACTCCGTGAGCTGGCATGGTGATGGGCATGTGGTAGGGGTTCTATACATGATAATTTTTACATTTTTGTGTGTGCGGGTGTAAGTGCAATAATGTGTATCATGTGTTGGCTATCACATATTACTTACCTGTGCAGATATCCTTCCAGCAAGAAAACCACAGTTTTAAACATGAGTCTCTTGTATAGATTATAAGTCAAAGCTTGGTGATAATGACAATATTGGAATTCCTTTTTAATGTAAGTACATTACTTAGATATAGGTTTTTTTGGAGTAATATCTGTGTTTTCTTTTTCAGCTCTTTCAGTCTCACATGGCAACAAAAACAGCTCATATGTCCCCACAAGTATTTGACAATGAAGAAAAAGTGAGTATATCTTTTAAGTAGACCCACCTTGTACTCCGGAGGCCTCTGGTTTCAGAATAACTAGTGAGAGACCTGACAGACTTTTGTTGGCACTTACCTTGGATATGAATTAACTGTTATGTTGATGCAAGTTAAAAATCAGTGACGAAGTGCGTCACCGTCGACTGTCCGCAGCGTCTGTACCCGCCCGACGTCAAGCAGACGCAGGTTCCAGCTCTGGCACGGCAGGCGGGGAGCCTGGCACTGCTGCAGCGGGCGTCCTCGCAGACCCTGGTGATGACAGGGTGGGCGCCACGGACGGCCCGGTCAGACCGTAGTGCTTCTGAGGGCCTTCTGAGTGCCTGCACGGGAGGGGTGCGTTTGGGTAATTTGTATTAAAAGTTATATTTAGAAAGAGGGAGTAAATTTAATTTGGTGAACGAGGTGAGTTGTCAGTGTTTTCAAAGAGAAAACTGTAACCGTGAGCACGGGTCACGAGATCCCTTTCCTTTAGCTCCGTGCTCCGGCAGCCTCTGCCTCCCCACATGTGCTGGGGCCCCCCCACTTCCGAAGCTTGGTCATCTGGCCACCGAGCTGCCGTCATTTTATCGCTCTTCTCTCATCGGTAATTGTAGTCTGTTCCATCTTTATTTTATCACCTCGCAGACTCTGAATTACTCTTAATCTGCCTTCTAACACGTTGCTTTGCTGAAACTACTGTAATTGTTTAGTGATTGATGCACTGAGTGCTCACTGCTTAGTCCTCATTTTCTCCAGCCCCTCTTCTTCATTAAATGATGCTGACCACTCCCACATTTTTGAAAAGCTTCTTTTATTTCCATGACATTAAAATCACATGTTTCAGAACCAGGAGGGATTCTATAGGCCATTTAGTTCAACTTTTGTGCTTCCGATAGAAACTCTAACAAGTACTGTTCTAATTCTCTTGAACGCTCTCACGGCCAGCTGGGAAGCATAGTGTGTTTCTTCATTCTCTCTCCTTTTTAAATCACAGAGATAACAGGCTTACCTGGTAACAGGGACTCGAAGGGCACAACTCGTTCGTGGACTAGTTTTCTGTTGCTCCGTAACAAATGGCACGGACTGAGTTGCTTAAAACAGCAGCTGTTGATTAGCGCCCAGCCTGCGGGTCGGGAGAGCCACGCTGGCTCCCCTGGCTTCTCCACCCAGGCCTCACGTGCAGGAGGTCGGCTGCTGGTTCCCAGCTGGGACCGCACCCCACCCCCACACCCACCCCTGACTCTTCCAGGTTGTCGGCAGAGTTCTGTTCTTTGCTGGCCGGTTGCTGCCAGCTTCTGGAGATCATTCTTAGGTCCTTGCGACCCATACAGCAAGGGGAACTGGAAAGGCAAGGCCCCTTCATGCTTCAAAACCCTTCCACTCGGAAGTCCTCTGTCCGGATTTAAGGGTCCACCGTGGATAATCTCCCTTTCTAAGGTTAACTGATTTGGGACCTTAATGACACCTGTAAAACCCCTTCACCGCAGCACCTAGATTAGTGTTTGAATAACCAGAAGGTGTGGGTACACCCGGTGCCGGCCGTCTTGGGGTCCTCGTGGGAACTCGCCCACCATATACAGTGACAAGCTCGTCTTTCTCACCTACACCTCCAGGTCCACTCCCAATAGTCTCTCACTACCCTCTGACCTCTTCATCCATATTCATACATATATGAGAATATATGAAAAGATTTTTTCTTCTTGAAACTCAAATCACAGTGAATAAATCACTGTTTAGATACTTAGCATTTGAGATTTCTCCGCGTGTGGAATGTGTCAGTCGTTCAGGATTCCATCGCGTGGATTCACTACAACTTGTTTATCCATTTGCCAGTTGTCGGACCTTTGCTTGTTTCTTGCCACTTCTGACTGTTTGGAGGAAAGCTGCTACGACCATCCGTGCGTCAGTCCTTGTGTGGATGGGTGCTCTTTATTTTGGGTGCTGGCAAGTGGGGTTTTTTGGCTGTGCAGTTACGTGTATTTAACTTTATAAGAAACCACTGCCTGCCTTCCAGAGCGGCTGTGCCATTTTGCATTTGCAGCAGCGAACTTTTTAGAGTTCCCATTTTTGTTCATCATCTCCAACACTTGATGTTATCAGCCTTTAAAATTTTTGCCATTTTAGTGGCTGTTCAGGGGTATCTTATTGTAGTTGTGCTTCACATTTTCCTGATAACTATTAATAATGTTGAGCACTCTTTCATTTGCTCATTGGCTATTTTGTTATCTTTTTTGTGAAGTGTCCAAGTGCTTTACCCTTTTTTTTAAAAAGTGGGTTGTCTTGTTATTGAATCTTACAAAATTCTTTATGTATTCTGAATACAAGTGCTTTGTCATATATAAACTATTTTCTCCCAGTCTGTGACTTGCATATTCCTTGATGACTCTAAGTTTTTAATTTTGATTAAGTAGACAAATAGGTAAATAATAGATTGTCACAATACCACACTCCTTGGTGATTGTAGCCTCAGATTAGGTACCGTAAGTCCTTCAGCTTGTTCTTTTGTACAATCATTCTAGCTGTTCTAAGTCTTCTGCCTTCCCATATGAATTTTACCATCAGCGTGTCGGTTACTGTACTGACAGCATATATTTGGGTCTTGCTCTTTTATCCAGTCTGACAATTTCCTTTTAATTGAGAAGTTTAGACCTACACTGTCTCGTATGGTGGCCACTAGCCACACGTGGCTATTTAAATTTAAATTAGTTAAAATTAAATAAAATTTAAAAGTTCCTTCCTCGGGTGCCTGCGTCGCGTGCAGGTGCTCAGTGTCTGCACGTGGCTGGTGGCTCCTGCTGGCAGCTCAGCATTGTCATGGAAGGTGCTGTTGGACAGCTGGCTTAGACCACTTCTGTTTAATTATAGACGCAGCTGGTTTAAGTCTACCAACTGGCCATGTGTTTTCTTCTTTTTCTTTACGTTTTTTTTTTTGAATTTTATATTATTTTTTACACAGCAGGTTCTTAGTAGTTATCCATTTGATACATATTAGTGTGTACATGTCACTCCCACCGCCCAGTTCATCCAACCACCACCTCCCCCTTGGTGTCCATACATTTGTGGCCATGTGTTTTCCATTTGTCCCATTTGTTCTTTCTTTTTTCTTTCTTTTCCTGCCTCCTTTTGGATTAATGGAGTATTTTTATGATTGCTTACTAGCTAACCCTCTTTGGTCTTTTATTTTTTTAAACAGTAATTGGTGTGGGCTTTAACTTATCACTCACTGCCTTCAGTGTTGCAGCACTTCCTGTATAGTGTAGAAACCTTATGACAGTGTAACTCCATTCCCCTTCCCATCTTTTGTGCTGTCACAGTCATGCATCCTGCTTCTCCATGTATCATAAATCCTGTAATACACTGTTGTTATTGCTTTAAACAGTCAATCTATATTTTCAAGAAATTAAAACAAGCAAAAAATTCTCTTACGTTTACCCATATTTTTACCTTTCTGACAGTCTTCATGCTTTTTGTAGATCTGGGTTTCCATCTGTTGTCATTTTCCTTTCTCTTGGAGAACTTTTAGCATTTCTTGTCGTGTAGCATTTCTGGTCGTGACATTTCGTAAATGTCATTTGTGCATTTAGCAAATGTAGCCGTCTACATTTGCCTTCACCTGTGAGGGGTGTCTTCATTGGATACAGAACTCTGGGCTGTCACTTCTTCTTTGGCGCTTTACTGGTGCTGTTCTGTCGTCTTTTGGTGCGCACCTTATGTTTTACTTGTCTGTAATATGCCTCCCCACCCCGGGTTGCTTGTAAAGCTTTCTTCATCCTTACATTTAGATGGTTTGCTCTGATGTGCCTGGCTGTGGGATCCTTTGGATTTTTTCGTTTGTAGTCTGCTGGAATTCTTGGATCTCTGAGTTCATGCCGAAACAATTAGAACGTTTTCATTCACTATTACTTAGACATTTCCTTCCTCCCTCCTCTGGCTCCCATTTCTTTCCCACCCGGCATTCCGATTATGGGTATGTTAGACCATTTGATATTGTGCCAGTTTTTTGAGGCTCTGTTATAGTTTTATCCTTTCTATGAAAGATTTTTAGCTTGGATAAAGATATTTAGCATGGATAATGATAGTGAACAATGCTTCCTTCCATTGTTTGATCTGCTGTTAATACTATTCAATAACTTTTTAATTTCTGATGTTGCATTTTTTCCATTCTAGGAATTCCATTTGTTGCCTTTCGTTGTTGCCGAGCGCTTTCACGTTTCTCTTACAGTTCCCTGTCACGTCACCCATTATATGCATCTTTTTCCTGTAGAAAAAGAGCACGTTTTTCTTCTTCAACATATTTATAGAGTTCTTTTCAAGTTCTTATCAGCTAGTTCAACATCTGGCTCGTTTGTGGATCTCATTTTTTTGACTGTTTTTTTCCTTGATTCTGAATCACTTTTTTGCTTCTTCCTATGTGGTGCTTTGATTGTATAGTAGATGTTGTGGATGATACACTGTAGAGGTGCTGGCCTCTGTCGTCTTCTGAGGAGCGTTGGCCTTTGATCTAGCACGCAGTTAAGTCACTGGCTGCTCACACTGATCTGTGTTACGGCGGGTCTATTTCAGTTGTGCCTTCAGCACTAGAGACGATTTCTGATTCCTGGGATGTGATCCTCACTCCTAAAACGAGGCCCATCTAGGGTTGTGTGTGTTTACTGGGCCCCTGTAACTTACAGACTTTAAATTCAAGCTCCCCAGGCTGGCCCTCTAGGAAACTCTGTTTGGCTCCTTCCCGTTCCCATTTCCCCTATCTGTGTGCAGTTCAGCACTCCGCCAAAGATTTGAGGGTGTGTGTGCAAAGGCTGGACTCCCTCCTTTCTTGGATTTTCCCTTTGAGTTTTCAGCTGACCTGCCTGCCCTTGTCTCCACTGGCTTCTGACCCCAGTGAGACTCTCACCTCCATCCTGCACTCTGTCTGCTTGTGCGGCAGTGACCGGGGTCTGCCCTCGGGAAAAGCTAGCAGATGTGTGTGCCTCAGAGACTGAAGGAACTGACTGTAGTTGTTATTAGCAAGGAGGTGGGTGTGACATAAGTTACTCTGCCGTTACTGGGGACTGGAACTGTATCTGTAATTTCATACTGTGCCTCTTTCACTTGACATTTTAATGTGAGAATTTAAGTTCTTAAACATTTATCAAAAACATCTTTCATGACTTTTACACACTTCATTTTGTGAATGATTATGCCGTAGTTTACTTGAGTATTTTCCTGTTTTGGGAAATCAAATATTTTTATGTCGTAAGTAGTGCTGGACTCTCATCATAGGAAGATAATAAGAAATATGTGTTTTGAGGGTCTGGACACAGGTTTCTCACAAACTTAACCAGTTGTATCTTGGGGGAGGTATAATGATCAAAAAGTCTTTAATTTTTTTTCTGATAAATTATGTTTATCTCTAATGTGCCTGTATCCTGTTTTAGTAAAACTTTAAAAAATTGTTGCCGTTGTTTTTGTTTCCTTTCAGCAAAAAAAAGAAACTACTCGTTCTTTAGCCATGTCTGGCCATGTTGGTTTTGAGAGTCTGCCTGATCAGCTGGTCAACAGATCGATTCAGCAAGGCTTCTGCTTTAATATCCTCTGCGTGGGTCAGTGCCAAGCCCCCCAGATCCTTCCTTCCTGTTCTGTGCTCACTTCCTTCTTGTCACGAGCGGCATGGGGCCCACGCTAGCAACTTAAGATCATGATTACAGATTTTTTTTCAGTTATTTAAATTCTATCAGTTTTGGTTTTCTTAGCTGTACTGCTTTAAACTTTTTGTTTGTTCTTTAAACATTTCAGTGCTTTCTTCAGAGTTCTGAGTAACTTAGCACATGTGATTCATTTTTATGCTCTGCTGGTGACTCAATGGACCAGCCTTAGCATGTATTTATTTCAGGGACAATCCAGCCTTCGAAGTATTTGAAATATTTGGGACCCGTGAAACCACTGTAAGAGTTTACTATTCTGTTTTTCTCATCCATCCTGTGCACCTGTGAAGATGTACCTGCATTTCTTTCAGGGGAGACTGGAATTGGAAAATCAACGCTGATTGACACATTATTTAATACGAATTTTGAAGACCATGAATCCTCCCATTTTTACCCACATGTTAGACTTAAAGCACAGACATATGAACTCCAGGAAAGTAACGTTCGATTGAAATTGACCATCGTGAATACAGTGGGATTTGGTGACCAAATAAACAAAGAAGAGAGGTACATGCTTTCCTCTTGTAATAAAATAGGTTTTTCTTATTTCAGGATATCTGCCTTCTTGCCCTATGTGCTGTGATTTGATTTGCAACTGTGGAAACCCATGCCTTTCCTCACAGACTTAAATTTTTTAAATAATTAAGCAATATTTTATTATTGTTAACAAATTGACATTTTTCTATCCACTTGTCTAATTTCTTTAGAGTAATTTGAATCACATTTTTAAAATGTGTTTTAGCAAAAATAGTTTTAGTTATTTCCTGATATGACAATTTGGTGTATATTAAGTGATTTTAACTAATTTTCAGGCAAGACTTGTCTTGTTGAGAAAAAAAACCAAAAACAAAAAAAACAAGGCATATATGGCAAATATATAATCGCCAAATCCATGGTGCATGAATTGTTTTGTGAAATTCTAACTAAATTAGCCAGGTACATTATTAAGTATTGCAGGAAAGGTTTGATAATGAAATTTTTATTTGTATTTTATATTAGGTCACTATTTTTGTCATTATTTCTATGGTATTATAATTATTCTTTTTTAAAAATTTTATTTATTTATGTATTTATTTTTATTATTTGTGGGGGGTGCTGTGACAGGTCTTAGTTGCGGTACGCAGGCTCTTTGTAGTGGTGTGCGAGGTTTCTCTCTCTAGTTGTGGTGCATGGGCTCCAGAGCACGTGGGCTCTGTAGTTTGCAGCACGCGGGCTCTCTCGTTGAGGTGTGCGGGCTCAGTAGTTGTGGAGCGCGGGCTCAGTAGTGTGGTGCGCAGGCTTAGTTGCTCTGCGGCCTGTGGGATCTTAGTTCCCAACCAGGGATCGAACCTGCGTCCCCTACATTGGCAGGTGGACTTTACCATTGGACCAGCAGAGAAGCCCCTCCTATGGTATTATAAAGATTGATTATAGATTCTATATGAAATTTAAACTATAAAAGGAGGAAATAGACTGGGGCAAAGCAATGACTTTTTGTTCTTTCTCCTTTTTGAAAGTTATATATTTTCATTATTAGAGGTAGTTTCCTAGGTCCTAAAAGTTTGCTTTAGAGGGAAAATAGGTTGCATCATTGACTGTCTTTATGTGTTAGCCTGTTCAGAACACTTGTGTGTTCTGCTTTAGATTTCAGGAAACAGTTTTGTGAGCTTTCTGGAGGAAGCAGGTCGGTGGAGGAGGCAAAGGCCTTTTCTGTATAGAAATCACTTACATGTATTCTTAGATATTTGGTAGTTTCGATGATCTTGTAAATGGTATCTTTTACAAATATTTCATTTTCTATCTGGTGTACAGAAATATAATTGATCTTGCATATAGCCACTTCTGTGAATTCTCTGATTAATTCCAATAACTCGTCTCTAAATTTGTTTAGGTTTTCTATGTATGTAATAGTATAATCTGCAAATAATGGCATATTCCTCCTTTCTAATTCTTTTGTTTCTTCTTTTTAAATAAGTTTTATTGCTGTATAATTTTTTTAAAAATTTCTTTGTTTTTTATTTTTGGCTGCGTTATGTCTTTGTTGCTGCGCACGGGCTTTCTCTAGTTGCAGTGAGCGGAGGCCACTCTTCGTTGTGGTGCGCGGGCTTCTCATTGCGGTAGCTTCTCTTGTTGCGGAGCACGGGCTCTAGAGCGCAGGCTCAGTAGTTGTGGTGCACGGGCTTAGTTGCTCCGTGGCATGTGGGATCTTCCCAGATCAGGGATTGAACCCGTGTCCCCTGCGTTGGCAGGCGGATTCTTAACCACTGCACCACCAAGGAAGCCCTACTGCTGTATAATTTACATAGAATAATACAATGCATTGTTTGCTTAAGTGTACAATTTAGTTACTTTTGACAAATGTGTAGTTCCTACCCACCACCACGACAGTTACAGGAAGTGTCCACAGCCTTGAGTTCCCTCACGTGCCCTGCAGGCCACTTCTTCCCCAGGGGCTCCCCCGGGGCAGTGCCTTCTGCTGGGGCGGGTGCTGTGCCTTCTCCCCGGCGCCCTCTGGTGAAGTCTCCGTGCTGTGGCCTCCCTGAGCACCTGCCTCTCCTCCGTCCTTAGTGGGTCTGCCAGGCTTTGTGCCCTCTTTTGTGCTGGGCCCCAGAAACTTGTCTGCAGGCAGTGGGCTGGGAGGCTGTAGACTCCCCTCATTCATCTCCCTCCCAGTGATCAGCGTTTTTACTGCCTGTTGTCCTGTGTCTGAAACCCCCTTTCCATATATTTTGTCCGGGCGGGGGCGGGGTGTGGATCCAGTTGCTGCTCCTCCAGCATGGCTGAAGACAGTGGTCTTTATTTCCTTTCTCACATTTTAATACCTGACTGCACTGGGACTGGCAGTACTCCACTGGAGTCAGTGGAGATAGTGGGCATTTTTGCCTTGCCCTGACTCCAAAGGGAAAGCTTCCTTTTTGCCCTGAATTATGCTGCTTTCTTTTTTTCAGTTAGAATAAGGAAGTTACTTTATATTACTAGCAAGAGTTGTTTTTTTAAAATCATGAATATATATTACTATCAGATTTTTTTTTGCATTCTGTGGAAAAGATTGTAATTTCTCTCCTTTAATCTTTAATAAGATGAATTACAGTAACTGACTTTTTACTGGTAAATTAACCTGGCAGTCTTGGATACCATTTGGTATTCTTTTTATATTGTGTTCTGATTTTTTTTTTCCTTTTAGTATTTTTGCATGTTATATCTATACGTGAGGTTTTCAACCAGTATCTTTTTTTTTTTTTTTTTTTTAAACATCTTTATTGGAGTATAACTGTTTTACAATAGTGTGTTAGTTTCTCCTTTACAACAAAGTGAATCAGTTATACATATACATATGTTCCCATATCTCTTCCCTCTTG
>NC_041225.1:24768270-24813467 GCF_002837175.3 Physeter macrocephalus
AGATTGCTTTTGCTATTTGGGGTCTTTTGTGTTTCCATACAAATTGTGAAATTTTTTTTTCTAGTTCTGTAAAAAATGCTAGTGGTAGTTTGATAGGGATTGCATTGAATCTGTAGATTGCTTTGGGTAGTAGAGTCATTTTCACAATGTTGATTCTTCCAATCCAAGAACATGGTATATTTCTCCACCTATTTGTATCATCTTTAATTTCTTTCATCAGTGTCTTATAGTTTTCTGCATACAAGTTTTTTGTCTCCTTAGGTAGGTTTATTCCTAGATATTTTATTCTTTTTGTTGCAATGGTAAATGGGAGTGTTTTCTTAATTTCACTCTCAGATTTTTCATCATTAGTGTATAAGAATGCCAGAGATTTCTGTGCATTAATTTTGTATCCTGCTACTTTGCCAAATTCATTGATTAGCTCTAGTAGTTTTCTGGTAGTCTCCTTAGGATTCTCTATGTATAGTATCATGTCATCTGCAAACAGTGACAGCTTTACTTCTTCTTTTCCTATTTGGATTCCTTTTATTTCTTTTTCTTCTCTGATTGCTGTGGCTAGAACTTCCAAAACTATGTTGAATAAGACTGGTGAGAGTGGGCAACCTTGTCTTGTTCCTGATCTTAGTGGAAATGTCAACCAGTATCTTATACTATCCTTTTTTTTTTTTTTTTTAAATAAAGGTTATGTTAGCCTTCTAAAATGAGTTTGGGGAGTTTTTCACTCTGTTTTTTGGAAAAATTTGTTTAAGATTAGAGTTATTCTTCCCTGGAATGATTGGTGGAACTTGCCAGTAAAACCATCTGGGCCTGGAGTTTTCTGAGAAGATTTTGAGTTATTAATTTTCTTTAATGATTATAGGACAATTTGGAGTTGTTTTTTGAGACAGTTTTGAAAAGTTACAATTTTCCAGGAATCTGTTTCATCCAAATTCCCAAATATATTTACTTAAAGATGTTGATAATATTCTTCTAATATATTTTCATTGTCTTCATCATCTGTAATGACATCTACACCTCCTTTCCTGGTACTGGTTATTTGTGCTTGTTTCTCTTCTCCTTGGTCAGCCTCGACAAAGTGTGGTAAGTTTACTTGGTCTTTTCAAATTTTGGCTTTGTCGATCCTATCAATTTTATACTTATTGTTTTTTCCTATTTTATTAATTGCTGCTCTTATATCTGTAATTACTTTTCTTTGGATTTTGATCTAATCTGCTCTGATTTCTCACTGATTCTCAGTCTTATGTATTTAAGATTATAAATTACACTCTAAGTATGGCCTTACCCATACTTACCCTCTAAGTGTGGCTGCATCCCACAAATTTTGATATGTAGTATTGATATTTCCAATTTCAATTAACTTTTATTTTTTTCTTTTATTTTATCCTGAAGAATAGACACTTTTATCACTATGTAGCAACCTTTTCCTCTTGTGAAGCTTCTGTGTTGTCAGACGTCACTTTCTTGTGGAGGCGTGTTCTTCTGTTCCTTCACTCCAGCCTTTGGGTACTCTTGTGCTTTAGATGTGCTTCTGATCAAGCATATGGTTTTCTTTTTTTTTTTTTTTTTTTTTTGCGGTACACGGGCCTCTCACTGTTGTGGCCTCTCCCGTTGCGGAGCGTGGGCTCCGGACGCGCAGGCTCAGCGGCCATGGCTCACGGGCCCAGCCGCTCCGCGGCATGTGGGATCTTCCCAAACCGGGACACGAACCCGTGTCCCCTGCATTGGCAGGCGGACTCTCAACCACTGCGCCACCAGGGAAGCCCTGGTTTTCTTTTTTAAAATCCACTGTGACAATATTTATTTTTTAATTGTGTGCTTAGTCCATTCACAGGTAATATATTTACTGATATTTTAGGTTTAAATTTACCATCTTATTTTGAGTTTTCTGTTTGTCGCAAGTTCCATGTTTCTTTTTCCTTTCTTGCTTGATTTCTATTCTTGTAGTTGTTACCCTAGAAATTACAAACATAATCTCTAACCTAATCAAGGTTTAAGGTTAAATAATATTTGTACTTGTCCTCGATGATACAAATAGACAGTAAAATGGAATTTTGAACAGTTAAACTGTTAACCTCCCCCCCACCCCGCCAACTTACCCTGTCATGTTTTCTCTCTCTTTTTCCTAACCACACATTATTATCATTTTATACAGCCAGTATTTACTACCCTCTTAACCAAAATTTTCTGTTTTACTCTCATACTTGAAATTTTAGTTGGGTATACAATTCTGGGCGGGCATTTATTTTCTTTCCTCCCATTGAAGATACCATTCCACTGTCTCCTGGGTTCTGTTTTTACTGCTGAGAAGGCAGCTGTCAGTCTGTCTTCCCCTTAAGAGTATCCTCCTTATTTTCCTCCAGTGCTTTTTTTTTTTTTTTTTTTTTTTGCGGTACGCGGGCCCTCTCACTGTTGTGGCCTCTCCCGTTGCGGAGCACAGGCTCCGGACGCGCAGGCTCAGCAGCCATGGCTCACTGGCCTAGCCGCTCCGCGGCATGTGGGATCTTCCCGGACCAGGGCACGAACCCGTGTCCCCTGCATTGGCAGGCGGACTCGCAACCACTGTGCCACCAGGGAAGCTCCCTCCAGTGCTTTTAAGATCTTTGTTTTTGTTGTTCTCCAGTTTTACATATATCTAGGGTTTTATTTATTTGTAATTTATCCAGATTGTGATTTGTTTGACTTCTTGAGTCTGAACAGTATCATCAGTTCTTTTAAAAAATCTGAGACATCATCTCTTCAGATGCTGTTTCTGCCCCTTCTGAAACGGTGTTAAAATGTATGTTAGACCCTCTCGTTATGTCTTCTGTGTTTATTAATCTCCCTTCCATAGTTTTATCTTCTTTTTTTCCTTCTCTCTATTGTTTTCTGGATAATTAGTCTGGATTTATCCTCCAGTATACTGATTCTCTCTTTAGCTGTGTCCAATATGCTTTTAAACTAATCCATGAGTTTTTCATTCTGGTTATTATAGTTTTCAAATCTGTACATTCTGTGTGGTTCATATTCATATCTCTAGGATCACTTTTTGTTACTTTACTATTCCCAGCACGTATATTCAAGTTCGCCTTTATTTCTATTTCTTTTGTCTCTATTTTGTAACTATATCTTATAATTCCAGTACATTGCAATTTTGCAGTTATTGTACTGATGTTTGTTTTTTCCTTTGGTTCTTATTCACTGTGCCTTTTCTCCCCTATACGCTTGGTTGTTTTTTTTTATTAGAGTTCTCATGGTCTTTGAAAAGTTATTTGCAGAGATACTCAGAACAGATTTGGATTTGCTTACATTAGGTCCCTCTGCGTGTTAATACTCAGGATCCTAGTTTCATGGCTTGAGGTTCTCAGAATCAGAGGCCATGTGTGAACCCGGGCTGTGGATTCGTGTGAGGGCTGACCCTGTGGCCACAAGTTCTTGAGGCTGGTTCTCCCTCTCTGTTTATTTTCCCAGCTTGATTTAGTGCCAGGGCAACCTTCCCTCAGATCCTTGGGGAGAGGGGAGGAACTGTGGGTTTACTTCTAGCTCATTCCTGCACTGAAGGTGTAGATCTGAGGACCTCAGCCCAGAGTGGGGAGGCAATCTCCTGTGTGGACCTGGACTTTGCTTTCTTCCTTCTTGTCCCACAAATCCTTCAGGAGCAAAGCCCAAGAACCACATTGACAAACTGGCCTCAGGATGAAACTAGCACTGATGCTTTTAGTGCAGGGGCTGGTACACCTTTTCTGTAAAGGCCAGAGAAGTAAATATCTCAAGCTTTGCAGAACCTACGGCCTCTGTCCAAACTACTCTGCTTGTAGCGAAAAAGCAGCCTCAGGCTATGAATAACAAAGGAACGTGGCTGGATTTGGCCCATTTACCAAGCCCGCTCTGGTCCTCTGCTCACCTCCCTGTTTCTACTCTCTTCAGTTTTGATGCGGTTACTTCCTTACCCTTTATGAGTACTTTGAAAAAGGAGGTGGTTTTTGTATTTTAAGCCAGTGTCTTTCATTTCATTGAAGATTGAACCTGCAAGGTACTGGAAACGGAAGCCTAGAGGAAAATACTGTGGAAGAATTTCTAATGTTATTATTATTTATTTAACAAAAAATGTTTAGGGTTTTCATTTATGACAGGCATTATGCAAACCATTCAGACAGAGGAGTATTTATGGGTATTTATAGTTGATCTATTTTAAGTCATTAATAGAAGCTTCTTTGGAAATTTTATGTTAAATATGTACTTACAGATTAAGTTTTGCTGTTTTATTATTTTGGGGATGGCATCACGTTGGGTCACATTTAGACCAGTTTCCCAAGGATGGTGTTCCCAATAGTACATCTGATGTGGTGAAGGTGTGCTGTTGTGTTGTTGTGTGGAGAGCACAGAAGCGTAAGGTCCCGTCTCTGTCCGCAACTGTGTGCCGTCTGCCTGGGGACAACAGGGGCTCTATGAGTTTGAAAGAAGAAGGTGATGATCCTCGAGGACTGGCAGGGCCAGGCTCTCCATTGAATGCACATTTATTAGTACCTCAGCTGCACAGTTACTGCTCCATTTGGGGGCTACAGGGATAAGTGTAAAGGTGTCCAGGGAATTTGATAGAGGATCTGTTTGCTGCTTTTTTCACTTGGAAGCCCAGATTTGCCTGATGAGAATAGTTACGCATAGAAAGTTGAGGTTCACAGGTGGTGATTTAGCATACCAAAATGAAGTGGACCGTTCACAAACTATTGTCTGCAGTGCATCGTGCTGTGAGCTGCACCCTGAAGGGTGAACAGCCTGGAACAGCTGTGGGGGCAGGCGCACCAGGCAGGAAGAGGGTCCAGGCAAGGACTCGTGTGTCGGATGCGACGGGCTTTCCCTTACTTGTAAGTAAATGAGAAAGTCATGCCTGCGTCACCAGTTAGGCGCTTCCATGTGGGTGTGCCCTTCCTCCTTACTACGTTAATGCTTTCCACGCCTCACGATCCGATTTCAGAAGCAGGGAGTCACGGAATTTGACTTAAGTATCTTTTAAGTTGTTGATACTCATGCCTTCTCTCAGCAGAATAATATGCCACGTCCAGTTTGGTTGCAATTAGACGCCTACCCTCCTCCAGCAGCCTGGCAAGTATGGGAAGCCGTGCCAGAAGGGCTCCAGCGTGTGAATGTGTGTGAGAGGGAATTAGTGTACGTTCAGTGTTGTTTGTATAAAATGGTTTAAAGCACAGGTTGTTCTGATGGTTTCAAAGTACTGCCTTTTTACCTGCACGTTTGCATGTTGTTTTAGTACTTAAGTTATCTGTTTAGCGTAGATGGCAACTGTTCACTGGTGAAAATACAGATCTCAAACTTTAGATTTATGCATATACCTTATTAAGGTGTCATGAATATACTGTGTTAAATATTTAATTATTTTTTCAGCTACCAACCAATTGTTGACTACATCGACGCTCAGTTTGAGGCCTATCTCCAAGAAGAGCTGAAAATCAAACGCTCCCTCTTTAACTACCACGACTCTCGCATCCACGTGTGCCTCTACTTCATCTCCCCGACAGGCCACTCTCTGAAGACACTGGATCTCTTGACCATGAAGAGCCTGGACAGCAAGGTGGGTTTGGAAAAGGACCAACCATCGTGCTTCAGTTCATTTTAATAGTTCCAAGTTCACTTACTTGGAACTATTAAAATACCTTTATGATATGTACATATGTCATAACTCTTATTCTGTGCATTTTAAAAACATTTGATAATTTTCAATTTTAGGATATTTTCCAGAGAAATTCAGTTTGGGAGATGAGATGCAAAGAAAAAGCATTAACATAAAATTTTAGTCCTTTTTTAGTGATTAAATTGCATGCCAGAATATGGGTATTCATTTTCATTTAACTATAGAATTTATTTGACACTAACTTTACTGTATGACACTATTGAGAAGCAGCTCACTAATGAAGATCAAGGTCTAAAGTCTCACCACATATTACAGTAAATTACATTTTTATTTCAACCGTATCCAGAAAACCTGTTTTTGAATTTCTGAGCCAGTGAGCTATGTATAAATTCAGGGAGCTGTAAAAAATAGTATCCACAAATTAACTCACTTCAGATTTTTTTTATTTGTTTAAAAGATAGTTAAAGACTGCTGTCTTACACTAAAAAAGTCTCCAGGGTTCTCCTGTGACCTCTAATAGTGTGAGGAATGCAGCTCCGTTACCTGGCTGAGCATTTCGTGAGCTAGGACTGGGAAAGCAAGGGCATCTGGCCACTGCTGCTTTCTGTACGGAAGTCGGTGTGGAAGGCACGCGGGCCAGCGGGTGCAGCGTCGGTGCAGAGACGGGCTGGCTTCTGACCAGCACCGCAGTCCCCAGGCTGTGACGGGCCTGGAGGAAGCTCATGTGAGAGTCTGTTCACCTGATCGGATGTTCTAACCATTTAGCCGGTTGTTTTCATAGTTGAGTCTGATACAGGAATCCCATCTTATTCAAGGGACGCAAACGCAAGAGCGCATAGCTCTGTCTCAGGCTGCGCTTGTCTGGTGGCAGCAGAGGTGCCTGCAGTACTCGCTCTGCCACCTCATCGCCCCTTTTTCCTGGCAGGTTTCTACCCTCCGAGCGTCCGTCTCCCTGCCTCCCAAACCAGAACCAGGAGAGTATCTACCTCGAAGGCAGGTGTGAGGGTGGACTAAATCGACAGTGTGTCCTGTTCTTACTGCAGGGCTCCGCGGCTCCCTCCACGTGGAGAGTTACCTCCTGTGCGGGTGGTGACGCGTCCCCCGCTACTGGGGCCACTGTCGTGGCTGGGCCGGCCCTCTTGGTTCTTAGGGTCCCAGGATGCACATCAGCAACTAGCATCAGGGGACTCCGAGGAGCAAGGGTGGTCCCTGCGGGTCCTGAGGGCGCACAGCACACTCAAGGCCACACGCTGGGGTGGGAGCGGGGAGGGAGGGAGGGAGGGAGGGATCGTGAACCTGGGCTCAGCCTTTATCAGGGTCTGAGGGTGAGGCACCTGGGGTTTCACAGGTTCCCCCTTTGGTGGTGACTTTAAAGCACTAGCGTGGGAATTGGGGCTGGGGAGGGAGAGGCAGGTTGCTCCAGGCTCAGCCATCGAGGCTTTCTGAAAGGGGGTCCTCCAGGCAGGGCTGCCCGGTTCCTTACCTGATGGTAGCCAGTAGCTATGTCCGCAGCTGCAGTGGGTTTACTCGAACGGATGTCTTTGAAATAGATGCCTCAGCAAAGGTCAGCTTCAGGCGCATATGCTACAATCAAAAAGCTTAACGTCAGGTATGTACACTGGCCTGCTTCTGCTATTAATAGTGGAATCAATTAGAAGTTACTAACTTGGCATAATTTATTGAATATCTATGTATCAATATTATATGATACCAAAATCAAGAACTTGGCATCAAATTTTTATATACTTTGACTAATTCATCTTCAAAGCTGTTTACCCACAATTGCTGAAAAGTTTATTTCATGGATAGTTGGAAAAATCTTTACCTCCTTTGGAATGTATTTGAGACCAATAAATCCAAATATACACAGTAAATCGGTGTAAAATTGGAGAAGAAAAATACATTTAAGAATAGAAAAGGAATTATGATATTTAGTTTTCACTTTCATTCTGAAAATTACATTGATAGCTCACTCTCTTGACACACATGACTACTTAGCCTGAAGTCTTTCACTAAAAACAAACTAATAACCCAAAAAACCTACAAACCCCTGAATTTGTGGAGATATCACTCTTTGGTGGGGACATTAATCATACAGAACTAGCGTCGCAGGTCAGTCGGTCTTCAGGACCCCACATCTCTTCCTCCCGGGCCAGTGATAGGACTTTTAAATAATGCTGAGAAAGGGGGACTTCCCTGGTGGCACAGTGGTTAAGAATCCGCCTGCCAATGCAGGGGACATGGGTTCGATCCCTGATACGGGAAGATCCCACATGCCGTGGAGCAACTACGCTCATGTGCCACAACTACGGAGCCTGCGTTCTAGAGCCCCGCGAGCCACAGCTGCTGAGCCCATGTGCCACAACTCCTGAAGCCCATGCACCACAACTCCTGAAGCCCATGCGCCTAGAGCCCGTGCTCCACAACAAGAGAAGCCACTGCAATGAGAAGCCCGCGCACCGCAACAAAGAGCAGCCCCCACTCGGCGCAACTAGAGAAAGCCCGCGTGCAGCAATTAAGACCCAATGCAGCCAAAAATAAAGTAAAATAATTTAAAAAAAATAATGCTGAGAAAGCTATTCCTTTGCGTCGTGAACGTTTTTAGCTGGTATTCGTAAAATCTCCTTTCATCATCTGAGTAAGAGTCTGACAGTGGGGTGCATGCAGGCCAGATGAAGTCACTGGGAGGGGCCAGCTTAAATGAGAGGCAGAAGGAGGCCCCTGGCCTGTCCCCGAGGCCTGCTGGGGTCAGTCACCTGATTACTTAGTGCTTAGGGTATTAGGAAGTAAAAGACTCTTAATGAATTACGCAGCTGATTTTAGCTCACGCTTACATTTTATTTATTTTGTGTATGATGAAATTATCAGAGACTGAGAGAAGAAAATGTGAGATTTCTAAACCTGAATTCAGATGAAAGATGAACTTTATAAGAGCTGTGCTTTATTTATGTATGTACGGATGGATGGATGGATGGATGGTTGCTGCGCGCGGGCTTTCTCTAGTAGCGGCAAGCGGGGGCTACTCTTCGTTGCCCTGTGCGGGCTTTTCACTGCGGTGGCTTCTCTTGTTGTGGAGCATGGGATCTAGGCACGCGGGCTTCAGTAGCTGTGGCTTGCGGGCTCTAGAGCGCAGGCTCAGTAGTTGTGGCGCACAGGCTTAGTTGCTCCGCGGCATGTGGGATCTTCCCGGACCAGGGCTCGAACCCGTGTCCCCTGCACTGGCAGGCGGATTCTTAACCACTGTTGTCACCAGGGAAGTGCCAGAGCTCTGCTTTTTAAAAGCAGTTATTGTAACGCCAGCATTTGTAGGAGTGGTTGTATATGAGTATCTGGTAAAAATGAAGCCAATGATTCTACGTCAGGAGTCGGCAAGCTTTTCCTGTGAAGGGCCAGGTAGTAAGTACTTCAGGCTTCGCAGGTCATGGGCCTCTGATACAACTACTCACTTCTGCTATTATAGAATGAAAGTGGCCATAGGAAATATGTAATGTGTAATGAATGGGCCTAGCTGTGTTCCAGTAACTCTTCATTTATGTAAAGAGGCAGTCAGTGGACTGTAGTTTGCTCATCCTCTGATCTAGGTCAAGGAAATTTGTCAGGGACTGAGTGGTTTTGAATGCAAAAACTTCAGGATTAAAAAATAAATCCTCAATCATGAGATTTTGTTTCTCTTTATTCTTAATAGGTGAACATTATACCAGTGATTGCCAAAGCAGATGCAATTTCTAAAACTGAATTACAGAAGTTTAAGGTCAAGCTCATGAGTGAATTGGTCAGCAATGGTGTTCAGATATACCAGTTCCCAACAGATGATGAAACTATTGCTAAAATCAATGCGTCAATGAATGTAAGCTCTTAACTGAATATTATTTGTTTTACATATAAAAAAAGTGATTTTTAAGTAAGTAACACTGCTACTAATGTATTTTCACTTCTGTCTTCCAAAACAAGGTGAATTTTGAAAGAGTCCAGTATAGGGAAATGTTTTATTTTCTAGAGTTGGAAAAGTATAATGAGGATATATTTTTGAGCATTTTTCTTTCCTCCCTACTCTTCACCTAAATGAAGTGATACATCTGTGAGACTGGGATCCATCTTTTGTGGAACCATATTTAATTGCCTTAGAAAGATTCCTTCCTGTCCTGTCTTTAAGAACATGAGAAGATGTTACGGCCTCCCTCAGAATGCTTTAGGATCTTAAAATCTTTAAGGAGAGCTTTCTAATCTGGTACTGAAGCTCATTCTCCCTTACAGGGTCACAGGTACATATGAAATATTCACATAACTTTTTTATATTTTAATATAGAATATATTTAGTATATTTTAATTATACATAACTTAATATGGTTGAGGATGACTAAGTTCTTTGTGTTACTTGAGGCTACCAAATTTCTTAAGTACTTGGTTATATTTTGACGGATCATGGGTTTTGCAGTCAGACTTTACCATGTGTTCTTGTGGGAATTATTAACTTCCCTGAGACTGTTAACTTATCTATGAAATTGGGTTAATAATACCTGTCTTAAGGGTTGTTGTGAGGATACAGCTTTGTTCACTGCCTGACACAGTGACATTCAGTACCTGTTTGTTCCATTTCTCCCCTTTCGCTTTTCTGATTTCTTCATACTTTGTTCATATTAAGATACTTAAATATATAGAAAGCTGAGTAATGTAAAGGAAGTGATATTAATTCCTGTGTGTTAAATTGTCTTTATATCTAATTTTGTTTTTTGTGCCCACCTGTAATCAGTTTTCAGAGGGATGCAATTGACTAAATATTGTCAATTATTAAATATTAAACATAATACTGTTTACATTAGACTTTTCCCCTAAATTAATCCTCAGCTTCAGACAGCACAGTCTACTCACTGCCATTAAATCCAGCTATTGTATCTTTGTTCAAAATCTTCTCCTTACTATGCTAGTTCTTCCTATTCTGCTTGATCCGTCTCCAGTTCGGGTTGTGTCTTCCTGCCCAAAGAGACCTCTCCCTCCTCTAAATTTCTATAACATTTGTATTTAGCATTAGTTTGGGACTTAAATATTATTTTATGTTAGTGTTATATATGTAGATATACACTATATTTTTTATATATATATATATACACACTTCGGTTATATGGGGTGTGTGTGTGTGTGTGTGTGTGAGATTTCCTCAACGTTATCTTTGTCTTTTAGGACCAAGATAATAATGAGGGAAATGATACCTGGGCTAGAATTCTGTTTTTGTATTCTTGCAGCAAAATAGGAATACGTGTGGGGCATGCTCAGTAAATAATTCTCTCTCCAGGGCCTGAAGATGACTCTGTAGAACAGTTGGCATACACGTGAACAGTTGTGAACACATGTTCACAGGGCACGTTTTAAAAGCTGAGGCACAGCAGATCATTTGGCTTTAACACATTAGTTTTTAGTAAATTTCCTCTTCTCTGTTTTTACTGGTATGAGATGTGATTGACGTCCTGGCTCCTTTCCAGGGACACTTGCCGTTTGCTGTGGTAGGAAGCATGGATGAGGTGAAAGTTGGAAATAAGATGGTCAAAGCTCGCCAGTACCCTTGGGGCATCGTACAAGGTAAAGGAGATAAACGAGGGTATGTGCGCTGCCTGACAGCCTGAAAGTTGCATTTAATGCCTTCTAGGAAGTGATGCTGATTTGGGGTTATGATTGGCTGTCAGAAGGGTTGGCTCTGCTCTGTTTTAGCCACGTCTGCAGAGGCCAGGCACAGCCTCCCTACTTCCTGTCTTAGATCACGTTACCTGCCCAGGTGCACCAGGACGTTCAGAAGGCGGGAAGCACTGGTCGGGTACTTTAAACAAAATTTGAGTGTAAATAGTATTGTTTAAACATAGTACGTAAACTAAGTACTAGATAATTCTGGGACACAATAAACCACTTTGTAAATTTATATATTTTTACTCATCAAAGTATTGTCAACTATTTCTCAAACAAACCAGTCAGCCAACTAAAAATTTTTAGCATTTATCTAACTGTATAATGAGTAAGTTATTAGGACTGTCTGGCTCATTCATTCATGATGCCAACTAATGGGGACTCGGTTACCCCTGCTGGTACTGGTTTCCCAGTGCTGCTTTTTTTAAATTGACAAATTTTGTAATTAGTGGAAAATATTGACAAAACTTAACATTTTTAATGTATAGAAAATATAAAGGTAATAATTGTACTTAAAACTATTGGTCACAGTAACATATGTGACTCAGGATCACAAACGCGGCATATTGTGTGACAAGAATTTGATGTTTACAGCAGGCACAGATGGTGTTCTCGAGTGTGCAGAATTTACCACCTTGAAGTTTTAGTGAAAAAATACTACATACTCTTTTCAGGCGGTATGTGAAATGTCCTGAGGATTGGTTTATAAACTGCTAACAAAATATTAGTGAAATGATTGGAGCATATGGTACAGAATAGAATGTATTTCTTTCCTATTTCCTGTTTATCCTTGGCTACTAAATTTAAGCAAACCTCTGTTAATCAATATCGCCTATAATTCGGTGTGTGTAATACAAGAATTGCTTCCTTGGTCACTTGTATGAAACAGCCGTAGCTGTTCATCAGACTGATCATTTCGCCGTTTGGGTTATTTCAGATGTGTTTTCACTTACTCGTCCGTTCAACAAATACTAATTATATGTCAGGATTAAAAATCGGTGTTGCTGTTTTCTGTTTTCCGGCTAGTGGAAAATGAAAACCACTGCGACTTTGTCAAGCTCCGGGAGATGCTCATTTGTACGAACATGGAGGATCTGCGAGACGAGACGCACACGAGGCACTACGAGCTGTACCGGCGCCGCAAGCTGGAGGAGACGGGCCTCACAGACACGGGCCCAGAGAACAAGCCGCTCAGGTGAGCAGCCAGGGAGGGAGGTGGGGTGGGCCTCTCCGTCTGCCCAGGATGACGGAGACTCTCCCACATCATGAGGCAGAGCCACCTGCTACAATTAACGACTGCTTTCCATGCTGCTCCCGGAGGTCTCTGTCCTTATGCGACTCAGGGAGTTCGAGTAGAAGGGAGGACATAGGGCAGAAACCCAGGATTTCAGCATCTGGTGAAGTGAGTAACCAAAGGAAAAATCTCTCATTATTTGGTTTTATTTTTGTATTTATGCGAAGATGAAAGTGTACTGATTATTATTTTAAAAACCTGGACTCTGAATCATATTAAATAAACTACAAAGCTGTAGTTTTTTATCCTGATGAAAGTTTTGGAATGACTAAACTTAGGAAAATATCGTGTAAAGGAAGCATGAAAGTTCTTGTCGGGAGTCAGAGATTAGACTGAAAATATTACCATAAAGTTACAGGAATCGTAACTTGCTCGGTGGTTAGAGCGTGAAGCGTTGTTATAAACTTGCTTGGTAATTTTATATGCTGCTACCTTCCCGAGGTGTTTGTTTCTTTGTTTGTTTGTTTTCATTAAAATATGTAAAGGTGGAACTCTAATCCTTAACAGACTAAATCAGATCTGTTTCGATGTCACATTCCCAAACGATTTTGTTCAGGACCAACACTGTTCTAAATCTGTTACGGGACCAAGGGTTCCTCCGCGTTTCATTACTGATGTTCCGGCCGTTCCCTGGGGTCCGCGTCTGCACCAAACACCACAGGAGGGGGGAGCGCTGGGTCCAGCTGCCACTGCACGTGGCCTTCAGGAAGGTTTAATAATAGATGAGGCTCAACTTTAAAGTTTTTCCACTCTACAGATTAATGAGTGTTTTAGCTCTGGTAGCGTAATGCATTAAGAATTCTAGGTACTTCACCCTCCTCACCAATTTTGGGCGTGCTGTGCTTCTAGTTACGGGCCAGCTCTGGTAAAGCGATGATTTTCTCTGCTGAAGGGAAAGCATCTAGCATTGGCGTCCCTTCGTGTTTCCCAGGAGGCTTCACTTCTCGCTCTTTCAAGTCTGTGGGTGGTGAGGGATCCCCACGTGCCTGAAGGAGACGCGGATCCTGAGCGACAGCGGGCGGGGCAGCCTTGCGTGCTGGAGGAGAGGGATTCAGGTGCCTGGTGGATCAGTCATCAGTCACCTGTGGGCGACTCAGAAAAGCAGGTTCACAGTTTCCGGGTATGGAGCCAAAGAATCCCATTTGAATGAAAATTCCCACTCAGCCCTTAAGCAGACACTTCCTGCTGGTCACTGGCTGAGTGTGCACCGTGGGTGCAGGGAGGAAGATGCTCTTGCCCTGTGTGGTGAACCGGGGCTGGGAGAGTGAGGAGGCCCGGGCAGGAGGCTGCTGTGGGTATCCAAGTACGAGCAGACAGAGGCCTGTGCTGGCGTGGCAGTGGTGGAGGTGGTGAGAAGCATGCTCACCACATGGGACTGGAAGGTGACGTCAACAGGACTCTTTGATGGTCTGGATATGGACGTAAAGAAAAGAGGAATCCAGGGTGGTGGCTCCAGTTACTGTTTTCCACCTGAGAAACCGGGTGAACGGTGGTGATGTTTATTGTTATGAGCAAGACTGGGGAAGGGGTAGATTTCCTGGTGGATTAGTAATTGAGAAGTTTGGGACATGTTACATTTAAGTTGATTATTAAATATTCAGGTGAAGACTTAGAGTAGGTTATTTCATAAATGAATCTGGAGCTTGGGGAGAAGGGAAGGCTGAGATGATACTTTGGAGGCAACAGTGAATAATACTGCATCTCGTGTTTGCAGTGCTCTAGGCTAAGTGCTGGTGAGGTAGTACTGAATGAGACTATATAGTCCTGGCTGTCATGGGGTTTACATTCCCACGGGGAGGGAGGCCAAAACCAAACAACTAATTGCACAATGAATTATGGTTGTGAAATGTGGACGAAAGGAGAGGTGGTGTATCATGGGGGGAGGGCATCTGGATTTAATCTGGAAAATTAGGGAAGACTTCCTTGAGGCACTTATTGTTCTGAGCTTTTACTACCTGGGGAAAACAGAGGAGACATATGCAGAGACCTGGAAGGCAGAGAGAGAAAGGCATCTTTTAAGTCTCTGCAGGAAGATTGGAGGAGCAAGGCAGCCTGGTGGGGATTTGGTCTTTGTCCTCAGGGAAAGGCACAAGCTTGAAGCAGGATACGGATAACCGTATTTGCATTTAAAAGATCACTCTTGGCTGCAGTGTGAGGGAGGGGTCAGAGGGTGTGCAGAGGTGCTGAGGAGCTAAGTACCAGCAGCAAGGACAGAACTGGACGTGTCTGAGAGACATCTAGAAGATAAAAGTGAAAGAACTTAGTGACTGTTCAGATATAATGAGGTAAAGGAGCAGAAGATGCCAAAAGAAGACTTCTGCTGGCCTGGATCAGTGGTTTCTTCAGCTCGGCAGGTAGCTGTACCCTTCATGAGGGAGTGTCTCTGGAGGACCACTGGCTGTTCTGTGGGGCAGGATGGAGATCGTTAGCTCAGTTGGGACCTGGGGACTTAGGGTGTCTTCTGAAACATCCAAGTGACAGTGTCACATAGGCACTCTGGCTGTTTATCTGGAGCTCAGAGGAGAGAGGAGAGGGCTGGGCCCAAGGGATGAACTTCAGAGTCACAGGCACTAAGAGGTGGTTAATTGAATACTGCGTATGGGTGAGATGCCTGGAGAGAGAAGTACATTTGGAAAGAAAGGTGCCTTGGAAACAGCCTTGAGTCCGTTGAATGTGTGTCAGCAGGAGAAGCAGACAGAAGCGGTTGAGAAGCCTAGGGTAGAGGAAGGAGGAAACCAGCAGGTTCATGTCTCGGAAGCCAAGTGAAGAGGGTCTCAGGAAGGAAGGGAGAGGTGGCCGTGTTGAAGGCGAGAGGGCTTTGCTGTGCAAGTACGGCAGTGATACAGTCCAGTTGCTCCCTTGACCGTTCTTTGACATAACGAGGAGCACGCCACCCGAGTCAAAAACGACAGCACAGGCCAGGGCTTGCAGATTTGAAGGGAGAAAACCCGTTTCATTCATGAACAAACCACTTCCAGCCTTCCTTCCAGGAAGGGGGATGTCCAGCGGGCCCAGCTTAGGACATGTGCCCGTGTTCTGGCTGGGGGGGTGTGAGCCTGACTGCCTGTCCCACCAGAATGCATCCCGTGGGAAGAAGCAGCTCTCCAAAGGTAACCAGAATAATAACACAAGAGGAGAGAGAGATGGTGGGCGGGCACTCAGAACAGCCGTGTTTTAGCATTTCTTCAGTTTGGGGAGCGTCTGCCCACTGGACAGGTGAAGAATGGAAATCTGGGAAAGGAGGCTCTTCAGTGGAGGCCAGGTTACAGAGCGGGCAGGAGCAGTGGCTGCAGGTGGCTTGCAGAGGACAAGCGAGAAGGACGGGGGCTCCGGCTCAGTGTGAGGGCGGCCCTGCCCCTTGCCCAGGGGCTGGTGCTCCTCTGCTCTTCCCAGGCCTGCAGTCCTGCTGAGATGGGATTCCTTGGGTCAGGCACAGCAGAATCTCTCTCCTCTTGGTGCTTTCTCATTAGTGAATAAATTATTTGATAAAATTCCTGCAGTTCTTTATAGCCTGAGGTCTAGGAAGGTTTTCACCAGTGTGGTTTTAAGAACTTGTATTCTGTTTTCTTAGGAATCTTCCCATTTAATTTGGGATGTGTACGACAGTAGTCACTGTGATTTGGCTGGCATGTAAAATCTGTCCCTCAGTATTGTATCTATCAATAAGAACAGTTAGTTACATGAGCCCGTTAGGCTGCGCTCTGCTCATTACGGCCCGGCCTTTCTCTCTGCAGCCCCGCAGTGTCTCCATCTCTGTCTCACTTGAACGGTTGTGCTGAGTCATGGTTTGTGTCCCCGTGTACCCACACCGATCTCGTGCTTGTCATGAGGTCCAGGGGGTTGGCATTATGTGTACCCCTGTAGTCTTAATTAACTGATGTTGAATTATTTAAACTACATGAAACATGCTTTTGTAAACCTCAAATCCCCAAGTTATTTTAGATGAACAAAACCAGTCTCGTTTACCATCATTGAAGTGCTCTGGGCCCTAAGAGTCTGGACGGGAGATTTGTGTGGTATTTTAGAGTTTCTCAAGCGTTTGGCGTAATTTTTTGCGTCATAAACTTTGTGTCTTTCTGCACTGGGTCCGTGGTGGACGCTCCTCAGGCCTGCGAGAGCTGCACCTGGAGCTCAGGCAGGTCCTGAGTGAGGGGACGCAGCGGTTTTCCCGATGGGCACGAGCGGTCCAGGATGCACTTTCTTCCTCCGTCATCTTCAGCTCCGCCTTCAATCAGTGACGTCTGCAGCTAGGGCAGGTGCTGCATTAAATGTCACGGCAGCGGGAGGGCTCTTTTTCATTCTCAGATCCATGGCAGTCAACAGTGGTTGTATTCGGTTCACAGCCACTCCTTGCAGGCCCTCCCAGAGCTTCATTACCACCTTCTGAAAGACAGTGCGGTCTCTTTCCTTGCAGTTGGCTCTGTACGTTTACCTGTCACAGTGGGCGTCTGTGTGATGGATGCAAGACACGCGGGAGCAGTGTTTCCTCTTTACCCTTTGCCGAGGCATCGCCGTAGGCAGGATTTATGCTGGTCAGGAGCACAGGCTTTGGAGCGCATCTGATCAAGTTCCAGCCCCAGCTTTGTACTTGCTAACTCTGTCCCTTTGTGCAGGCGGCTACCTCTCCGAGTGTCGTCTTCTTACCTGAAGGACAGTGTTAGTGCTTGTTCTTCATGGCACTGCGGGAATTAGTGAGTCCAGACCAGTCCCTGCTGGTAGCAGCTATTCCCCAAGTGTTTGGTCTTTTCTCTTTGCCAGGTGGCTTGATTTTCCTCCTGAACAACTCAAGTGCTTGTGTAAGTAAACTAGTGAGGACTTTTTAAAACTTTGATTTGACATGATTTAAATGCATTATTTAAACTAAGTTTGCCACTAAAGGCTATCAGTCCAGTGTAGGACCAGTGAAATGTGGGCAAAGGTGGCCTGATCGATTTAGAGGCTCCTTTAAAATAAGACCAAAACAAACACAGAAAAACAAAAAACCTTATAAAGAGGAAAATGCCTGGAGATTAGAGGCATTTATGTGGTTATCCAGGGCATTCTGTACATCTATGAACTTTGCTCTTAAAGACAACGTGTAGGATCGTTCCTCCTTGGAGTACATGCTCTGGGTACCACGCACTCATGCTCAGCTCTAAGTGCTATGGGGTAACATTTCTTCCTCTGTTTTTCCTTAAATGTAGACAGTTCTAGCCATGAAAGGTTTCTCCAGTTATAAGATTAGTAAAATTCCTGAATTTCATCGCATTTTAAATCTATTTAGCTATATTTTTATAAGTAATAGAAATTTCTAACTGTGATACAGCTGGAAAGTGAACCTGTGTTCCCTGTTAAACCTTGGGGATATTCTCCAAGTGAGCTGAAATGGAAGGGCCCTGCATTGCCGGATATAGGTCTGTGGTTCTCCTGAAATGCCACAAGTAAGACAGGCGGGCACTGGCCGTGGAGTTCCAGGACAGTCCCTGCTCTGCTTGGTTAAACTGGGTCTACTTCCCTGCAGTTTCTGTCATTAGATGAACATTTATGAAGAAACTGAAACATCTGGAGGGCTCTATTGGATAGCTGGGTTACAGAGATGCTGAGCTGTTCGGAGAGAGAGGCAGGTGGGGTGTAAATGCCAGGAAGAGGTATAAACAAAGAGCCATGGAAGTGCTTGGGAGGGAACAGTGGATTCCAGGTGGGGAGACTGGAGAAGCGGGGGACAGGACTAGTGGGGGTAGCGGGAGGGCTGGGAAGTGGGCAGTGGCTGGAGCATGAAACATGTGGCACGTCTTAGGAACAATGGTTAGGTTGGTACAGCTGAAACCTTAGGGGGATTGGGTCTGTTGGGCCAGATCGTGAAGTTTCTGAAGTGCTGCTATCCTGCAGATAATATAACTAATGCAGAGGAAAAAGATAAGGAGATCTCTGTTTTTGGTGGAAAAATCTTAGGAGTGGCAGGAAGAACAAAATGAAAGAAAGAGGAACTAAAAGCCTAGAGCTCAGCTGGGAGATTATTCCAGTAGCGAAGGCAGAAAAGCACGAAGATCAAGTTGGGCTGAACACGGTGTCTGTAGAAATCAAAACAAGACGGGACTGAAGTGATGTCGGGGTCTCAGGCTGAGCTCCCAGAGCCTGGTGATCGGACATGGCAATGGGGGGAGGGGAGGGGAGGAAGCAACAGAGGTGGAAGGAGGAAGCCATCTGGGGTGAGATGAGCACCTCTGGGAGCGCTGGCCCAGCGGGGACCGCAGACAGACCGCGCTCCCTGGAGCCACACGCGCTGTGACGGTCACGGGGCCTAACCCGGACGTCCGAGCGTTCGCAGGTTTGTGATGTAATCTGGCTAACATGAGAGCAGACAGACCCGCGCTCCCTGGAGCCACACGCGCTGTGACGGTCACGGGGCCTAACCCGGACGTCCGAGCGTTTGCAGGTTTGTGATGTAATCTGGCTAACATGAGAGTACCACAAATAATTTTTCAGTCTTCAGGAGACCTACGAAGCCAAAAGACACGAATTTTATGGTGAACGTCAGAGGAAGGAGGAAGAAATGAAGCAGCTGTTTGTGCAGCGTGTGAAGGAGAAAGAAGCCGTGTTGAAAGAAGCTGAGAGAGAGGCAAGTGCGCTGGTTTGCTGGGATGTGCACTTATTTGGGGTGTCCTGGTAACCTGGGGATAATTATCTCAATAATTCGGAGATGGTTTTGAAAACTAGTTGTTCCTTAAAAAGTAGCTATTGTATTTTAACACATACTCTTTGGATGCAGACTTCCCAAAAAAAGCACAGGCTGGAAACAAAAATTTTTGCCTTTTTGAAAAAGGTGTCTTCCATTAGAAGTGGTTTATCGAGGACTTGTAAAGGACTAGGTTACTAAGAAGCGTTTTAAATACCTTAACCAGGAGCCAGAAGTGTTTTCGCTGTGGCTTGATAAAGCCTTTTCTGAGAGTTTTGAGTCCTTGGGATTGTTGTTTGAAGTAGGTGACTCTGAAAGCTGTTAACTAGCCTTCGAGTTTGAAGTCAGGCTTCCTGGAGGTGGGTGGTCTGGGTGGTCTGGGCAGCCTCGGCGCAAAACCGTCTGCAGTGAGTTTGGTTTGCTTCTGGTTCTCCAAGGATCAATTTTAGTTTTACTTGAGTTAAGGTATTTTCTGTAGACTTTTACTGCAATGGCTTCTTTTAAATAAATGGCCACATTTAAGATGAGGGTCAGGGCTTCCCTGGTGGCGCAGTGGTTGAGAGTCCGCCTGCCGATGCAGGGGACACACGGGTTCGTGCCCCGGTCCGGGAGGATCCCACATGCCGCGGAGCGGCTGGGCCCGTGAGCCGTGGCCGCTGGGCCTGCGCGTCCGGAGCCTGTGCTCCGCGGCAGGAGAGGCCACGGCAGTGAGAGGCCCGCGTACAGCAAAAAAAAAAAAAAAAGATGAGGGTCAAAAAGGATGAGCTGCAAAAAGGAATCTCTAAGAGAAGACAGAAATGTTACTACAAATGAACTTGCTGATGTAATAAGAGTTCCTGAAGAGTTATTTGTAAAGTAATTTAATGCTACAAATTTATTATTTTAAGTACCCTTATAGTACTCGCTATTATCAATAAACCCTGTAGTAAGTGGTTGTGTAAAATAAATAATATAGCTTGTTTATAATTTGAATTTTGATCTTTATTTTGAAAAAGTTCAAACAATGGGAAAGTGAAAGTACGGGGTACCTGTGTCCCTCCCCACACCTAGATTCAGAATGGACATTTTGCCGTCTTTAGTGTGTGTGTTTCCCTGGTCGTCTGAAAGCTGGCTGTAGACATCACAACACTATCGCAGGCGCTTCATGCATCTCTGAAGCTCAGGTGCATTTTCCTCCATAACCACAGTACCAGTACTACACCTAAGAACAGGAATAGCAATGCCACAGACTCTCCTGATCCACAGTGCACAATCAAATTTCCCCACTCGTCCCAAGATTATCTTTTATTGTTGCTTTCTGTTTGGTGATTTTTTGTTTTTGAACCAGAATTCAATCTTAGGTCTCATATTGCATTTGGGTGTTCTGTTTCGTTCAGTCTCTTATTTGAAAACAGTCCCTAGTTTGGAGTTATTTTTATTTATTTTAAAATATTTATTTATTTATTTATTGGCTGTGTCGGGTCTTAGCTGCGGCATGCAGGATCTTTCGTTGCGGTGCACAGGTTCTTCCTTGTGGCGCGTGCACGGGCTCCTCTCTAGTTGTGGCACGCGGGCTCTGTAGTTGCGGCATGCAGGCTTAGTTGCCCCGCGCCATGTGGGTTCTGTTCTTAGTTCCCCGACCAGGGATAGAACCTGCGTCCCCTGCATTGGAAGGCGGATTTTTAACCACTGGACCACCAGGGAAGTCCCTGGAGTTATTTTTAAATACAAATATTGAGGAAGGAGTTGTGATGAGTAGGAAATAGGGTGCTGATTATTCTTTTGATTAGTAGATGCTTCTCTTGTAAGAGTTTCTCTCTCATACATCGTGGTTCTCAGTTTCTCCAGTGAGGAGAGAAGATGTAGAAGTGGTTTATAGTTGAATTTTAATTTTTAAAACCCCACATAAGAATATTTTGCTTAAAGGCGTATTGTTTAAAAGGAAAATGAAAATTCAGGGTGACCAAATGGTTGAAAGAAAAAACAAGTATTATTTGTCAGTAGGTGCTTCATAGATGTTTATTTTTGTGATTCAAGCTGTTTCATGTTAAGAACATTATATTAAAACTAATGAAGTTAGTTTAAACCAAGTTGTCACAAGAGTTCTAAACTTTTTTTTTTTTTTTTTTTTTTTTTTTTTTTTTGGCGGTACACGGGCGTCTCACTGTTGTGGCCTTTCCCACTGCGGAGCATAGGCTCCGGACGCGCAGGCTCAGCGGCCACGACTCACGGGCCCAGCCGCTCCGCGGCACGTGGCATCTTCCCGGACCGGGGCACGAACCCGTGTCCCCTGCATCGGCAGGCGGACTCTCAACCACTGCGCCACCAGGGAAGCCCTAAACTTTTAATTATATAGATTTAGAAGCAGATTACTGGCCTGTTTCATTAATATTACAATAATATTAGTAAGTTCCCTCATGACCAGTTTCATCCTGCAAGACTCATACGTTAAGAGTCAGGTCTGGTGCAGGGCGTCTGGGGGTCATCTTCACTCGCATGAGTGATGATTAACTCAAGAGCCATCAGTTATGACTTCCCTGGTGGCGCAGTGGTTAAGAACCCACCTGCCGATGCAGGGGACACAGGTTCAAGCCCTGGTCCGGGAAGATCCCACATGCCGTGAAGCAGCTAAGGCTGTGTGCCACAACTACCGAGCCTGCGCTCTACAACCCGGGAGCCACAATTACTGAGCCCGCGCTGTAGAGCCCACAAGCCACAACTACTGAAGCCCACAGGCCTAGAGCCCGTGCTCCACAACAAGAGAAGCCACCACAATGAGAAGCCTGTGCACCGCAATGAAGAGTAGCCCCCGCTCACGGCAACTAGAGAAAGCCTGCACAAAGCAACAAAGGCTCAACACAGCCAAAAATTAAAAAAAAAAAAAAAAAAAAAAAAAAAAAAAAGAGCCATCAGTTGAAGGACCAAGGAGGGCCGTATAATTTACCGTCAGTGTAAGTGCAGTTTTAGAGGGAAAGGAGGCTTTTTAGTAGTTACACTGGACAATAGGTAGATGTAAACCAGGTGTCTACTGGGCAAAGCGGGACAGTCAAAGCTAGATACATTCTGTAAGATACTGGCAGGTAACCCAAAACGTTATTTAAGTCTGTATTAGATGGCCTTGTTCTTAAAATATCCTTGGCAATACGGTTGTCAACAAATACCTCTTAATTCACCTTTTGTATGAATTTGGCCGATTTTCATGTATAGTACAGAGTTAGCTGAAATTGCAGTGAACGTCAGGTAACTAGAGTAGGGAGATGCACAGGACAGATACCATGTCAGGATACTGTTTAAATGGTTTCTTTTGTGCATCTTTTGCTAACGTCATCCTGGATGCGCAGCCCTTCCCCACCACAAGAAAGAGTGCACTTTATATTTATCCCTCCGGTGAAGTGCAGGACCAACATTAAAATGTTACTCCTCCTGAATTTTATATGCAAGTCTGTTTCTTGGTTAATTGTTACTTAGTATTCATGCCTCTCCTGTTTCTAAAAGTATTCTAGATAATTTTCAGTAAACAAGTACAGCTACACTAGAACCTGGACGTGGGGAGTCCAGGACTGGCAGCGAGGTTTGCACTCGGTGCAGCCGAGCCGCAGCGCTGGGTGCTTGTCAGTGACACTTCCGGGTCTCCAGCCAAGTACGGAGGTCAGGTCAGAGACACTGACTAGTTTGGCAAGAGAGGAGTGTTGTCTCTGGTCTTCACTTTTGAGAATGGATACTTTAAAAAGGATCGCTGAACGGCAGCATGTATAGTGTCCTTAGAAGCAGGCTTACAAGAGACCGCAGCACATACCGCATTTGCCACAGAGGCTTCAGAGCATCCGTGAGTAGTTTCAACAGCACAGAAGAACTTGAAAACGTGTCTGGGCTAAAGGCCTTGTGGTGCACATTGGAGCCGTGAGTGAGCACTTCCTGCGGGTGGAGCAGACTGTCCTGACTAAAGCCGTGAACTCCAGAGAATGTGAATGAGTCACGTTCCCCTGCCCCCTTTCTAACACGTTTTTCTCTTCATAGTTTTCCTGGAGTTTTTAGTCAACCTCATAAACGTTATATGAAGTACTCCATAACCTTTCAGGATATTTAAGGATATAAAGTGTGCACCCTCCGTTTAAGTGTGTCAGAGGTGTATCTCTGTTCACATAACGTAAACCTGCCCTGTGGCCTCTCTCTCCAGGCGTCACCCGCCAGCTGCCCCGCTCCTCTCCCAAATCCACAGGGTGCACGCATGCTCAGAGGGCTGCCAGTCTGTGTATTTATACCACCGATTTATTTGTTTCTTTTTATAAAGAACATGTTTCCTTCCTTTACAAGGAACCACTTACACAAGCAAATACTAAGGAACTGATCCCTCTGGAAATGACATCCTCAGGAATAAGAGAATCTTCAGGCCTTACTTCATCTGTCTCAACCCTATTCTGTAAACTCCGCCGTCAGGGTTGCTGGCTCACTCGCCAGCCGCTCCGCGTCTGCAACATCTGATTTTTATTAGGAACAGCACAGCTCTCTGCTCTCTGCCCTCAGCCTCTGATGATTCCTCAGTGATCAGAAGCCATCTTTTCTGGAAACGAAGTCCTACTTTTTGTATAAATGTTAGGTTGCTGCCCAGAACTGAAAATACTAATTGAAAGTTTATCTAACCAGACCAGAGAATCAAAAACAAAGTTATTTTTTGGATGTAGATTCTAGATGTTGTGCTTGTGTTCTTGGCACACGGCTGATTCGTAAGGAACCTGCTAAAGTCTCTAGATCTTTTTTCAGATAAACAGCCATCAAACCAGGGAATTCTCATGTTGCACTGTTCAAAACTTTGGCAAAACTCATTTTAATGACTGCATTGAGTGTATTTAGCCTAAGTGAATTTTAAACTGTTCGCTCTCTTAGAGACGCAGGTGTATTTTCCCAATTATGGTGTAAACCCAGCAAGTGCAGCTGACCCTTGAACCACCTGGGTTTGAGCTGCATGGGCCCATTCACACGTGGATGTTTTTCACTCACCGAGTCCACAGGACTGCACCGTCTGTGCTTACGGAGCTGTGACACACGCAAATCTTCAACCAGCGGGGTTTGGCGTGTTCAACCCTGCAAGGTTCAAGGGTCAACTGTATTTTTATGTATAAAACTTTTATCTAAATTCAGGACTTTATGATTTAGATTTCAAGAAGGTGAGTGGCCGTGGGAAAAACATAACAGACTTTAAGGTTCTTCTTGATTTACATGGACACTTGCTTTCCAAACTGGTTCACCAGTAGAGTCAACAGCTATTTCACTACCACGTAGTAAATTTATTTGGAAAATAAGGGCTTTTCTCCCTCTTTTTGATAACTTGCTTCTGTAATTTGTCCTTCACTTTTATTAGGAATGGATTTTTGAAACTTTATTTGAAGAGGCTTTGTGGGGAAAATGTAGAGCAAAAGAAAAACTCTAAGAGGTCAAACGTTTAAAAAACTGAGGTTTGTGCATGAGGCTGTTTTTATGTTTTGTTCATGCGTTTTTTTGCATGGGAGCTCATTCAGAATTAAAGTCAGAGCAATTCCACATGTCGCTGTGCAGGCCGCGGGAGCAGGGCTGCGGTGGGGAGGTGCCGGGGCATGGGCTGCCCCACCCGGCACGTCCTCAGCGGGAACCGCACCTCACTTCACAGCTCCAGGCCAAGTTTGAGCACCTTAAGAGAGTACATCAAGAGGAGAAGCTGAGGCTTGAGGAGAAGAGAAGACTTCTGGAAGAAGAAATAATCGCCTTCTCTAAGAAGAAAGCTACCTCCGAGATATACCAGAACCAGCCCTTTATGACCCCGGGTGGTAACGTGAGGAAGGACAAGGACCGCAAGAAGTAAGCGCCCCCCACCCTCCGCCTGTCTCACTGCCCCGACCTTCGGGGCGCTTCACCCTGTCTCCTTACTCCCGTCTGCTCCTGCAGCTAAAACGTCAGTTCCTTGACAGCAGAGAGCTCATCCCTCTTGCTGTGCTGATTGATTCCCCAGCAGCTAGAAGGGCACCTGGCACGTGTTCCGTGCTCTGTGCATCCTTGAGTGAAAGTCTGAAGTGAATGAAGGAACGAAATAAAAATTTGCTACAGCACGTAAGGGTCAGCGACCTGGGGACACTGGCTGCTCCAGGGCACGTCTAGTAACTGCTGACCACCCCTCCCCCCGTTAGTTATGTCACATTTCATGCCTGACAGAGGCTGTATATTGGGGAATCATAGACATAATAGTTGATTAAAAAAAATTAATTCTTAGGTTTACTTTTTTAAAACAAATTCTGATAATGATTTTATGAGAATTTTTATTTTAATAAGGGAACCAGGCTATCGTTTGGAACTCCTGTGCTTTGATGTCAGAGCTTGTGAAACGAGTGGTGGACGTAAAGATGCAGAGGAAGGTAGAGAGGGCCCCCGTGCATCGGGGCGGCCTTGGTAGCAGGTGGAGGATGGTCCCAGGGCTTGTAGGTCTGGGGTATGTGTTAAAGACTACGTAACCGAAGTCTTAGAAAATAAGGTTTTCTTCTTCCTTTCTTTTTTCCACTTTATTTCTCCCTCTTAAATGTCCTCATCACGTTGCCTGTTTGCTCGCCCTGTTGAGCACCCAGCCCCTCCGCGTGGGGAGCTCAGGTTCTCCCGTGCCCCAAAGGGCAGCCCTCAGGTTTATGAGCACATCGTATTTCAGACTGCTATTTTCAGAATATTGTAAGTCACCTTCAAAAAGGTAGGAGAACGTAACATTGCCCATGATGACAGCTTTCCACTTCTGAACTATGGAGAAGTAAATCCACACGGTTTTGGGTGGATTTAATTGGCCTCTGGGTTTTATGGTTTGGGGAAGAAGGAATTCTCATGTATGATCTTTTCACATAAGCTCTTCCAGGGAGTGGATCTCTGTTTTGTCCGTTGATGTATCCACCCCCAGAGCCTAGAAAAAAGGAATACACCGAATTTCAAAAGATAAACCACCCTCGTTACGTGTGGGGGGGACTGGTTCCAGGATGCCCCGAGGATACCAAAATCCACAGATGCTCAAGTCCCTCACATACAATGGCACAATTTTTGCAAAGAACCTATGCACATTTTCCTGTACACTTCAAATCATCTACAGATTACTTATAACACCTAATACAATGTAAATAGAATGTAAATGCTAGGTATATATAGTTGCCAGCAAGTGGCAAATTCAAGTTTTGTTTTTTGGAACTTTCTGTTATTTTTTCCCAAATATTGTATTTTCGATCCTCAGTCAGTTGAATCCTCAGATGTGGAACCCTCGGATCCACAGGACCAAGTGTATAAATATAACTTATAACTTCTTTTCAGTGTGCCTCGAATTAAAAAGCTAAGGGGTCTTTTACCTTATCATCTCAACTTAGTCCAGTGTTACTAGATTTGGACTCCCCTGACTTTATTCCATACGTGAAAAACCATTTACAATCACCTTGTGGAAGTAAGGTATGGGCTGTTGTTTGCAAAATCAGGGCCAAGCCCATAGTTTGAGAGCTCAGAAAAATTTCCCCTCAAGAAATTTTGGTGTTTGTTTTTTCTTTTCTTTTCCAGAGTGCCATGGCTAGATGTCCTATCCTATCCTCGATGTACATCTGCTCTTTCTGTAAAAGCTTTGTAAAACAAGTGATTTTTATTCCTATATGGTCTTCTGTTGTACCAATCAAAAGGTTTTTTTTCTCTTTCCAGCTCCAGTTTTATGTAAAGCAAAGGTTCCAGTTCACAGAAGATCATCACAAACAAAGTTATTAAACTGTTAGAAGTATGCTTTGATTTTCTTGCTGTTTTTATTTGCTGTATCACTTACGCTGTATCACTTATTCTATATCTGGCAAATGGCCACAGTTAAAGTATGAGGTCAGTACATAAGCCGGATAGGACGATGTTACTCATTCACTGTTAGAAGTTTAAGTTGTTGGTTTGTGATGAACTGAGATCATTTCTCCTGCTGCCCAGTGCTTGCTATCACTTTGCTGTGTCGGTGCCTTTGAAAGTACAGGACTCGTTTATGTTGTGGCTCTTGATTGCATACATATTCCAAGATGAACCTTTTGTGTAAATACTAAAGGTAAACTTTTGGGAATATGTTTTAAAATGTATTATGTACCTGAAACTCCAAGCTCAGTAGTTCTGTAGAACTTTAAAATTTTTCATACAATTACCCAATTGGTAACATGATCCTAAGCTTTTGCATCAAATTACATAATATGTGCTTCAGTGTTGTGGTCCGTGGGTTGTTGTGATGAAACAACATGTTTAAAGCAGAAACACTCAGGTAAATAAGCCCTTTTCTGGTGATAAGTACCTTTGGAACTGGGTGTCTTCACACTGTTGCATGAGTCTGTATTACATACTTGTTTCAAACTGTCTTCCAGGGAAAATAATAAAGTTGAATCATCTTATTAAAAATATTTCTTAAAAAAGTTACTATGAACATCTGAATATTAAAGATAAAAATTTAGATAATTCGTATTGTAAAGGATATTTGAATTCAGTGCCTCAGTATTTGCAGAACGATTTAATGGCTTCTAACTTTTTTTAACAGTCATAAGTTTTCATTTTTCGTACTTGAATATTCTAAATGAAACTGATATTTACACTTGACAAATAAAATGTATCTACATATTCACTAAACTGCGTTTAAATTACTGTAACTCTTCTTTTTGCAAACCGTGATCTTAAACATCTTACCAGAACTATGAGAATTTAATTATACGTTTGACTTATTTTAAGACAGGTATATTACCAGTATTTTTCAGATAACAGAATGTTTTACTTAGCCCACATCAGATTCTGAGCAGTGTATTTTTTTCATGAATTTGCATAAGTTGCAAATAAAACCTTTCATTTTGTAGCACAGCTTATCTGGACCAATACTTTAAATTCCATTTTTGCATTTCTGCAGCTTAGTAAAGTAAGTTACAAGCATCACAGAAAAAGCTCTGCACTTTCTTCTCAGGATCAGTAATGCCCAGCTTCTGGAAGGTAGGAGCAGGAGTCGGTGAGTCCCTGAGGGCAGGCAGCCTGGCCTCCCAAGCCCGGCCAGTGCTGCAGCACTGAGCCTTAGCCCAGAAGCGAGGCGGCGAGCTCAGTGATGTGCTGCGAGTGGTGGTTGTTCGTAGCCTCTTATATCAAGCTGTGTATAAACAGCTATCCTGAACTTTCATAAAGTTACTTTTAAATGCCAGAGTGGTTGCTGGCATGTTAAAACAGTTATTCAATTCCTAGATGAAAAGGTCACGGAAACCCACCTCAGACCTGGAGCTGAACAGAAGAGTCGTCACCTTGGGATGCTAGTGACTCTGCTGTGAGGAAGACTCACCACACGTGCACGCCCACGGTGTGAATCCTGAATTCACTTCGTGTATCTGGGATTCCACATAAGATTTTATTTTAGAAGAGTTGCGCTGCAAAGAACAAAAATGTTTTTAAACAATTACAGTACAGGCAGACCTCGGAGATAAGTGTGGGCTCGGGTCCAGACCACCCAATGAAGCGAGTATCGAAATAAAGTCAGTCACATGAATTTTGGTTTCCCAGTGCATAGAGAAGTTATATTTACACTGTGCTTTAGTCTGTCAAGTGTGCAATAGCTTATGTCTAAAGAACAGTGCACATACCTTAGTTAATAATTAACTGCTAAAAAAATGCTAACCATCCCAAGCCTTCAGCAAGCAGCAAGCTGTGGTAGTAACATTAAGATCACCGATCACAGATCACCGTAACAAATATCATGATAAGGAAGTTTGAAATACTGTGAGAATTACCAAACCATGACACAGAGACACGAAGTGAGCAAATGCTGTTGGAAAAATGGTGCCAATAGCACAGGACATGCAAATACAGTGAGGTCTGCCTGGATAACGCTCAGCTTCTCCTTATAAAGCTTATTAATTCTCCAAGGTCACAGAGTGAGGTATTATCCACTGATGCTTAAGTTAATAAATTTCCTGGGAACAAAATAAAGCTAGACGTGTTTTATTTTCTTTCCATAAAGCATGTAAAACAGAATTGCCTTTCACCGCCAACCATTAACCTTTGTACTGACCGACGACTGAATTTTTAAGCTCCTTCATACAGACTGTGATTTCAGCTTCCAAGCACTACAGGGATGATTACTCTCCCCATTTTGAAGATGAGCTCATTTTAGGCCCCATTTTCTCGTGTGGCCAGGAGACGGGAGCACAAACTGATGAGGCCCCTGTGGAGCGGCCTGAGAAGGGCTCCTGCTCCTGCCCCTGGAGCACAGGGGAGTAAGGGGGTGGGCGTGACTGGGCCTTGAAGGACTGAAGCAGCTTCAGAAGCAGGAGGGCAGGAGGGCCACCCGGACACAGGACAGCAGGCTCCCGACGAAGCCTCTGCGCCTGGGGCGGGGGGCGGGCGGGGAGGATCAGTGAACAGAGAGGACCGGGAACACGGAGGCAGGGAACAGACGGCGTTCATAAGCCTATAGCCGGGCGAGCAGGCGGAAGTCAGCCACAGGCCAGAGGCTCCCAGGGCAGAGGGAGAGGTGTGTTGCGGGGAGGAGCCAGGCCAGGGGCTGGCGGACCTGGACTCAAGTCCAGGCCGGGGGTCCTCCTACTGCATATGCAGGAGGGTAACTAGGTCACGTCTCAAAAATACTGACACACAAAGGAATACGTTGTGTAAAACCGTGAGAATGTCGTGTGGAGCTAGAAATATAGAGGGAACAAAAATTCAAGACTGCAGGGGCATGTTAAGCTGGGAGAGTGGGGCGCATGCAGTGGGGAGGTTCTTGCATTAACTGGGAAGAGGATAAAAGTCCGTCAGCCAGGTAACAGACTCGGGAAGGACCGTGTACGCGTGGGGAACACACGTGCCTTTCAAGCCAGTAGAAGGAAAACTGGTCTCATAAATGATGATCCAAAAGGAAGCAAGGACATAAAGGAAATAAAACAGGTGTGACAGCTAAAAAGCATTTAGTAATATGGTAGATTTAGACCCAAATAAATCAGTAATCACATGCTCTAGTTTTTCTAGATAGAAGTTTTTTTAAATCAGCTGCGTCACTTTACAAGAGTGAGCTAAAGCTTTCTGTCCTGAAAGGAAAAGGTACACCGTGTACACTGAGCCAAAAGCTGATGTGTAGCTACGTTTTCAGCAAAAGGCGGCGTTAGGGAAGAAGACGGCCCTGCTGGGGGGCGGCCTGGCCTCCGAGGCAGGAGGGCATCGGGCGGCTGGCGCAGGTCCCCAGACCCACAGCGTGAGGCGGCTGCGTGGCTACCGACGTTTGCAAAGCGCGTGCAAGTGGCCACGTCAGCAACCTCTTCCTCTCTACATTATGCCTCAGTAAGCCCGTCTTTTTTCTTAAAGGCTTAAAGTTAAAAGGCAAGAGCGGGGAATGAAAAGAGAGTATCACTGCAGATCCTGGGCCATCAAAGTGTCATTGATAAATTAGAAAACACAGAAGAATCAACAGAAAATAATTTAAAAAGTTAATTTACTGATATAAGAAATACAAAATTTCTTAATAAAAGACCATTTATAATTAAAATCCCCCTACAGTTTGGGCCACGAATCCTCTCAGGTGTCTCAAGAGGAAAGGCATTTGACCAGCTCTCCCGTGGTAGGTGGGACACTGCCCCCACCCCAGAGGTGCCCACGCCCTCGGTCCTGGGCCTGCGAGTGTGCTTCCTCACCTGGCAGCAGGCTGCAGAGGGCCTGAGACCGGGAGGTGGTCCTGGGTGGTCTCGGGGGGCCCGCTGGAGGGACGTGTGGCCGGCGAAGCAGGGTCGGAGGGGCAGCACTGCTGGTTGCGATGCGGAAGAGGCCATAAGCCTTGGAACGTGGGCGCTTCCAGGGGCTGGAAACGGCAGACAGGGATTCTCCCCTGGAGGCTCCAGAGGCGCACAGCTGTGCCTGACACTTAGATTTTAGTCCGGTTCTGACTACCAACATCGTAAGATAAATAAATTTGTACAGTTTAAAGCCACTACATTTGTAGTAATTTGTTACAGCAGCAATAGGAAACAAATACATTCCATAAAAATGGATAAAAGAAACATCCCAAATTCATTTTACAAGGACAACATGGCTTTCATTTCAAAGCCTAATAAAGACTTTCTAAGAAAGGACAATAGTCTGATCTCATACATAAACAAACATGCAAAAATCCTATACAAATTACTAACAAACTGAATCCAGGGACATATCGTTAAAAAGATAGTTCCTCATATCCAGGAAGGCAATAACGTTTTAACATTAGAAAATTAACTAGTGTAACTCACAGCATGAATGTTAAAAGAAAAATCATATGGCCATCCCTGTAGAATCAGAAAATATTGATAAAATTTAGCATCTTTGAGATTTAAGAAAACAAAACAAAACAAAAAGACTCTTAGGACATCAAACAGAAGGAAACTTCCTTAACTTGATAAAGGGTATCTGCAAACAGTAAGCAGCGCGGGCATCACGCTTACGATGAAACACTGCAAGCGCCTTTAAGGGTGGGGGCGAGGAGGGCTGGCACGATCGTCCCCTTCCATCAGAGCTGGCAGCCCCCTCAGGAGGCAAAAAATAACGATGGGCTGGGCCTCAGTCCTCACAGGTGACACGGCTGTGTTTGCAGTGAGTCCACACGCAGCTGTGGCCAGAGCACTGGGACCAGGGGTCCACAGGGTCGTGGCACAGCTGCCCACCGATGACGGCGTCGGCCACGGGGCAGGCTCGAGTGTCTCACCCAGCAGAGAATCTCAGCTCCCGAAGGGGTGGCCTGGGCTCCGTCCCGCCTGCCCCCTCCGGCCTCAACCACTGCCCTTTCGTTAACTGGCTTGCGCTCAGGCTCTGCTGCCCCCAGGCCTGTCTAACTGTGGTTTGGGGTCAAGGTCCTCCACAAGGCCCACCCACTCTCAGGTGCCTGCAGGTGGCCTGTGCCTCAGTGACGGAGCAGCCTTTGCTTAAATTCCTGCCTCTGTGGAAAACGTCGCTTGTGTGGACAGAGCCACCGCAAGCCGTGGTCACGAGGTCAAAGGCGCGTGGCCCCAAAACTCCAGTTCTCCCGCCCAGGCCCCCGGGAGGAGACAACCGCACAAGTAAACCACCCCAGGGCACCAGCCCCGGCACGGAGGCCTCAGGTCCCAACAGAGGTGGTTCCGGGTCAGGAGTGGTGAGCCAGGAGCCTGGGGGGAGGCGGAACACCTGGTCCCACGAAGCCTCGCCCTGGCTCACTTGGTCGGCACCGTCCTGGGTGCCGTTTCTCCACGTTCACGACGGCTGCCCTGAGGGTCAGCTTCCTCCCCCGAAGTTCTGGAGAAACAAACTGAAAATGCAGCTGCTGGAGGATGCGTGTCCCTCTACTGCTGACAAAGGCTTCTCAGTGTGGGACCCGAGGGGGTTGTGAGATGAAACCCAGAACTAGGGCACTGGCCCTGCTCAGGCAGAACTGCACCCAGATGGCCTGACAGGAGACAGAAACACCTGCTCCGTGACGGTCAAGGGCAGGGCCACGTCCAGCTGCTCCTCCTGGGGCCGCCCACGCCGGCGGCTTCTGAGGCTCCCGTGTGAACTCGGGGGAGCAGGCAGGCGGTGCTGCTGCCCAAGCGGACCGGGAGGAGGGTGAGGCCCAGAGGAGAGCGGCCGCAGTCCGAGGCTGCCCTGCCTCCCCGTGAGGCCAGCCCGGCTGGGGGAGCCCTGGCGTCCCTGAGTCTTTCCAAGCGAGAGGGAAGCCGCTTGTCCACAACACTTGGCGCTGAGCGCCTGGCAGCTCAGCACAGGCTGGCGCCCAGAAAGCGTGTTTGCAGCTGCTGGGCCACTGGCCTCCGGCATCAGGAAGCCGCTTGGCAGGCCCGGGCGAGACGACAGAGGGGAGGGCGGCCAGCCTCCGCAGCAACGCCTGGAGTGCTCGCCAGGGCCGCCCGATTCCTTATTTACCCTCTTTATTCCCCATTTCTCTGCCGAGTCGTTAATCTCAGCGTTTAAGGTGTTACCCCACGTGGGAAAAATACTAGCTTTAAAAAGAGATGCTTATAGAAGGAAACATCTTGCAGACTCCAGAGAGCCTGAATGGCGGTGTTACCGAGTCCAAGCTCGTCCTGCTCACCACACGATAGGCCAATAAATTGAGAGGCGAGTTGCTGGGGCAAAGAATAGCGGCCTTATCCAGAAAGCCAGCAGACCAAGATGGCGGGCTCGTGGCCCAAAGAGCTGTCTTGCTGAATTAGATTGAGGCTCCTTTTACACTAAAAGAGGCGGGACCAAAGCCAAGCACTTCCTGGTTCCCGTCAGCCTCCGGAGGGGAGGTGTTAATTTCTCCCCCCTGAAGTCATTCACAGGTGGGCCTGCTCAGGTTTCCCGGAAGCTAAACACAGGTATTTTAGCTGAATGCTCATTACCTGAGAGGCAGGGGTCCCAGAGATGGGCTGTTATGTAGGATTTAAGCTTATAGGCAGCATCCTTTTAGTGATTAACTGGTAACAGGATACAAAGGTTCTTCCCGATTACAAGAGAAACTAGGTTAACAATGAACAAACACATCTTATCAAGAACAATGCAAACCAAGAGACAATACCTTTTCAAATGGTGAATGAAAAAAAGTCAACCTAGAATTCCATACCAGTGAAAATATCTTTCAAAAATATGGGCAAAATAAAGACATTAAGACAAACAACAGCTGAAAACCTCCACTGCTAGCACACTTGGATTACATGAAATGTTACAGGAAGTGCTTCAGGCAGAAGAAAAATAAAACCTAAAGGAAATTCAAATCTACACAAAGTAACTGGAAACAGTAAACATAACATAAAAGACTGTTTTTCTCTAGTTTAAAAATTGCCTTGGGATTTCCCTGGTGGCGCAGTGGTTAAGAATCCACCTGCCAATGCAGGGGACACGGGTTCGAGCCCTGGTCCTGGAAGATCGCGCCTGTCGCAGAGCAACTAAGCCCGTGTGCCACAACTACTGAGCCTGCGAGCGTAGAGCCCGAGCTCCGCAACAAGAGAAGCACGTGCACCGCAACGAAGAGTAGCCCCCGCTTGCCACAATTAGAGAAAGCCTGCATGCAGCAACAGACCCAATGCAGCCAAAAATAAATAAATAAATTTATTTTTAAAAACTGCTTTAATATTATACTACTATATATAAAGCAGATAAACTGAAAGGACCTACTGTATAGCACAGAGAACTATACTCAATATTTTGTAATATAAGGAGAAAGAATCTGAAAAAAATAGATATAATTGTATGTATAACTGAATCACTTTGCTGTACGCTTGAAACTAACACAACACTGTAAATCAACTATACTCCAATAAAAAAATTTCTTTTAAATTGCTTTAAGATAACTGTTTAAAGCCAAATCAAAATAAATTGTGGGCCTCTGTAACAGATGATACGGAGCAGGGCCCTGTGGGCTCCTGGGCACAAAAGCCTTTCTGTGTCCCCCATTTCTTGATTACAGGAAATGGGCTTCATTTAGCCTCCAGGACCTTCCCTTAGTTTCAACCAGCAAGTTCAAACAGTTGCTAATCAGGGAAGGGAGAGGATGCAGAGACCAGGGAGGAGCAGTCAGGAAACAATAGCACAGCCTTGGGGCAGGGTCCTGGTGCCCCTCAAGGGATGCACACAACAATATCCTTGAGCTGTTTTGCAGACACTGAAACCCCCACCAAGTGGGAGAAGTTAACTGTCTGCTGCCCACAAGCACGGAGACCCCAGACTGGTTGGAACCAGAAGGTTGATGATGCCGACTCCCGATTACCTCACTGCCAACCAATCAGAAGAATGTCCACAAGCTGATCACGCCCTCTTTGAACCATTACTATGAAACTCCTCACTACCCTCTGGAAAGGGAGCACAGTTCTTGAGGCCCTAGCCAGCTGTGTTCCCTATTTTCCTGACAAAGAATAAAGCTATTCTTTCCCTTCCTCCAAAACTCTGTATTTCTGTTCAGCATTGGTGCACAAAGAGACAAGATTTTTGGCGCAAACATAGAAGGAAAATGTATGAAAACAGTGGCACAAAAGGCTGAGGAGGGTAGAATCAGTGTATTCGAATAAAAAATGCTCACAAAATATGTGAAGAGGCATAATGTGTATCTTTAATATTGTGATAACAATCAATGACAACTAAATACACATACTTCAAACTCTAGATCACAAAATTTTAAAACAAAGTATGCCTCTTGAGTCAAAAAAGGAAATAAAATGGAAACATAAAAAATACTAAATTAATCCAAAGGAGTCAGTAAAAGAGGGAGAAAAAAGAAATAATGAAAGGATGAAACAACAAAAATAGCAAAATTGTAGATTTAAACCCAATCACATTACTGTGAATGGTCAGAACACTCCAATGTTAACAGGCAGAGACTGGCAGGTTGGATTTTAAAAGTAAGATACAGCTATCTGAAACGCTACTTTACTAAAACACTACTTTAAAGATGAAGACAGACTAAAAGGATAGAAAAAACATATCTCATGAGAATAGGAATGAGACAAAAGCTAAAGTGGCAGCATAACTAAGACAAAGTCAATTCAGAACAAGGAACTGCACCAGGGAGAAAAGGGGTCATTTCTAAATGATAAAGGGGCCAATTCACCATGAGAACCTAGCCATCTTACGTGTGTTTGCACCTAATAACCGAGTCAAAATACATGACGCAAAAAACTGATAGAACTGAAGAGACTTGCAGATACCACAGACGTTAAAAGGACAAATCCACCGTTGTAAATGGAAACTTCAACAATGTTCTCTCTGAAACTGACAGAACAAGTCGAAAGAAAATCTATAAAGATATAGAAGGCTTAAGCAACACTATCAATCAATTTGATCTAATTGACATTTAGAGATCACAGCCAACCCACAGCAGCAGGACACACATTCTTTTCAAGTGTACACAGAACATTCACCAACAAAGAACATATTTTGGACCATAAAACCAGCCTCAATAAATTTAAGAGGGCTGCAATTATATAAAGTATGTTCTCTGACCACAGTGGAATTAAACTAGCAATCAACAATGGAAAGATACCTGGGAAATTCCTAAATATTCAGAAATTAAATAACACACTTCTTTAAAAAAAACCCTACAGGCCCCCCAGAAAAAGGCAAATTTACAAAATATTTTTAACTTAATAAACGCAAAAACAGACAAAAAATTTTGTGTGATGCAGCTGAAACATGCGGTCGTGTTTTGTGTCGGGCCGTTAAAGAGGTAGGTAAGGCAGATGAGGCCACATGCGCGGGCTCGAATCCAACAGGACTGCTGTCCTTATACGAGGAGGAGGACACAGACGCACAGAGGGAGCCACGTGAGGACCCAAGGAGACAGGCCTCGGGGGGAACCAGCCCTGCTGACACCTTGATCTCAGACTTTCAGCCTCCGGAGCTGTGGGAAATTAAACTTGCTGTTTAAGCCCCCAGGCTGTGATGGCAGCCCACACTCACTAAAGGGCCCCTTCTTCCCGAGAATCACTGTTCTGTGACGCCTGTGTTCCAATGTCCTGTGTTTCGTCTGGTTTCCTAGTTGTGTCAAGCGGAAGGGTAAATCCAATACTGTTTTTCCATTATGTCCATAAGCAGAAGTCAGAACTGGCTTTTGGTCACTCAGCAATGTCTGTTCCATCTGTGATCCACACAGAGATGACCATTCTAGAATATCAGGTTAGAAGGCAACCCAGTGGAGGTGGTAAAAAAAAAAAAACACAGGTGTAAGAGGAAGAAGAGTCTCCCAGTGATGGCGGCTTAAACAGACAAACGTTTCCTTCTCTCTCCCGTGGGCAGGCCATCCACTGTGGCTTGGCCGGTCAGAGCCCCTCCTCCTCCTCCTTCTCTGCTGTCCACAGACTTTGCTCCTGTCTTCGTGGCCAGAGATGCCTTTGACACATCCACACCCCAGCTTTCGGAAAGCCGGGAAGAAAGGGGGTCCTCACTCATGGCCTGGCTGCAGGGCAGTCTGGGAAATGCATTTGGCGGGAGGGCGGGGGAAGTGGCGTCTGTCAATGTCCCCCATCCGGGGAGAGAAAAGCAGCCGTCCCAGTGGGACGCAGGTGCGAACTCCCTTCCACCCGGGGACAGCGGCCACGCCTGTCTCCACCACCTGGAGGCTGTGAAGTGGCTGCACAGGGAAGCCCCTGATAGTGGCCTCATGCCTGGCACCGAGAAAGAGGAGAAACGGGCAGCGCTAAGACACTGGGCCCAAAACCAAATGCTGAGGCGTCCCGGGAGCACGGCCTCTGCTGAATATGACGTACAGGGCTGAGTGGGGTTGCCCAGCTGTTTAACCTAACTTTGTAATCTCAATTCTGGATCACGTTTCCAAGTCTAACCACCCTGACGAGACCCTCCAGGAGTCCATTAGAACAGCAGGCCCCCGACCCCCGACGGCTTGTCAGCTGTTACAGGAACAGAGCACAGAAGCTCCCACTTGCCTGGGAGACGCACAAAGGGCCGTGGACTGTGGGGGGCACCCACGCAGCTGGGTTTCCCGGCCTCCGCCCGGTTTCAAGAAAAAGAGCCCTGCTTTCATCGGCTTTACGTGCTAGTCTTCTACAGAAGACTTCACTTGAACAAAGAGTTGTAGTGTTTTGAAAATATAAAATCTAAAGCACTTTTTTTACAATTTTACTTGGCCAATACAACTTGACCGTTTGTACTGATAAACAATTAATTCCAAGGCCTGGAAAGTGACCTAGTCTATAATTGAGGAGAAGCCCGCCTGCCTTGCCAGTCCTGCCCCTTTGTCCTGGGAGTCCCCTCCGAGGACTGATCCCTGGGGGCAGCTGTGTCACCACTAATCCTTCCCCAAGCGCCACAGCTGCACGTGCCCGCCTCACAGGACTCTCCGCGCACCCACCTCGGCAGTTTTGCATTTACTTATGTCACATCCTCCTTTTGGAGGAACCCTGGTCGCGCTGGTCGGTCAAATACAATAAACCGCAGGTTTCTGTATATAAGGTTCTACAATTACTCCGGTCGTGCACGAATCTCTTCCCTTGAGGAAACTGTGACCTTGGTTCCGCTGTCTGTCATATCCACCTGTCCCACCAGGCTCTGGGTAATTAACAGATGTGATAATCACGCCCTGACGCCTTTACCTGAATTACAGTGTGCTCTACTGGCAGAGCCCTGTGCTGTGCCACCAGAGACCTCCCTTCGGATTCACAGGGATTTGACTTGGCCCCAACAGAAGATTCCGAAGCCTTTGATTAAAATCTAGGTCCTTTGATGAGTTCACCGAAAAAACATGCATCAGCGATGCGGCAGGCGAACAGCTGCGAAGTCATTCCCAGGATGACTCACGTTTATCAGGGCTCTGATGCATATTTAAGAGGCGCATTAAAGGGCTGAGTCAGCGGCGCGCATGAACGTGCCACGGTGCTAATAACTCGGCGGTGCTGCGAAGCCTGCCCCTCTCCCCCTTGTAAGCGCTCAGGCCACGGGGGCCGAGAAGGGAGAGTGCCCTGGACCCTCCGAGGGCCGCCGCCAAACACGATCCAGCCCGGAGGGTGGGAGGCCGCCGCGTCGGAAACCAGAGTCAGGACCGCAGCTTCCGACGCGAAGCCCAGGAGCACCAACGTCCCGGGATGCGCCCCAGCCGGTCCTCGAAGGCCCGCCCAGGCCTGGGGTGCGGACCGCGGCCGCGGGAAGCTCCGGGTTCTCCCTCCCTCTTCCAGTCCCGCCCCGCCCCCAGCTCACAGGCTGCTCCCCCGCGGCGCCCCCGGGTCCTTCTCAGCCGCGCCAGAGGCAGCGGCTGCTCAACTTCTGACTCTGACTCTCACTCCAAACAGGTCACCTGACTTAGACGTGAAAAGCTACGTTCCCGTGAGGCAGCGCTGAGAGACCTCCAGGGACGCCCCGCCCACCGCCCAGGTGCCGCTCCCGCGCACACACGAAGCACATTCCGGTGCCCGTCCCCTTCACACACGCTCACTCCTCCACGTCTCCTTCTCACAAGAACACGCGCGCCGCCCCCGCACGCTCACCTGCTCTTTCAACCACTGGCGTGGAGCCGCAGCAAACCTGTCTCCCGGATCCGAGGGCGGAACCCGTGCGCCGACGTGCCGTGCGTGGGCCCGTGCGTGAACTTCCCTGTGCGTGGGCTCCGTGCGCCGACGTGCCGTGCGCCGACGTGCCGTGCGTGGACCCGTGCGTGAACTTCCCTGTGCGTGGGCTCCGTGCGCCGACGTGCCGTGCGAGGGCCCCGCGTCCACGTGACACCTCCTGGGGCGGAGGTGCGCCAGGTCCCCTCTCGGGGCGTCACCTGCGTCCCAGCGGCTTGGCGGGCAGAGCAGCGTCCCGTCTGTGGGTCCCGGTGTCGCGTGGACCCCGTTCCTCTGATTACGAGGGCGGCTGGACGTCTTCACTTATGGGGACCGTTGTGTTTCTTTCTTGGAACCGTCAGGGCAAGAGCTGCTTATTTAGAGAAAAGGGCAGTTTGGTGCCAAAAAGTTGAGGCCCTGAGGGCCCTGGAACGGGACAGTCATTCCAGGAGCAACCGATCGGGGAGGACTGTCTCCCAGCCTAGCCTGAGGCAGAGGTTTCATCCAGGGGGCGGGGTCCCTGGGAAGGAACCTGCCCCCCCCCTCAGGTTGGGCCCCAGGTGAGCGCGGGGGCCAGGTGGCAGAGCCCGTCGCCGTCCGCGCGCCCCTGCCCGCCTTCCGCGCCCCCGGATGCTCCCCTCCAGGGGACCAGCACGCACGCCGTTTCCTTGGCCCGTGTTCAGCCCCTGCCACTGCCGTGCGCACCCCCTCCTCGCGGGGCAGGCGTCCTGCCCGGTGCTCGCTGAGCCGACCCCTCGGTGGCCTCTCTGCCGCAGCCCGGTGCGGGCTCTCACCTCCTCCGTGGGGGCCTCCCGGTCCGCCTGGAGCCTCTTCCTCAGCAGTTCCGGACGCTCCCCATCAGGAGCCCCCTCCCCCTCTGCCCCGCTGGCCCTCCTTCCGTCCCTGTGCAAACAGACCCACTAGCCCTCCCGAAACGGCCCAAGGCCCTGAGGGGTCCCGGGGGTCATTCAGGACCCAACCCGGGTCAGAGAAGCGTCAGCGTTTGGTTCCTTCAGCTTCAGAGCAGGCCCTGGGCCCCTCCTCTGCGCGGCTCTCGGCTCTCCGGCCTCCCTGATGTCCTTGCAAGGACCCGTGGGCACTCTGGGCCCACCCAGGGGACCAGGAGGGGCTCCCTAACTCAGGGTCGGTTAGCAACCTCAACCCCTCTTTGTCACGTAACCTGACAGGTTCTCAGGTTCCGGGAGTGGGACACGGGCCGTGGTTCTCAATCTACAGGGCGCTTGCACACAGCCCCTCCCTGCCGCCCTCCTAGTCCCCCTCCTGCTTTGCCTCCCTGTTACCTCTGCCCTGCCTGGTGCAGGGGCTCCTCACGGGCCTCCTCTCCCCTTCCTTACCCAGAATCCCTTTTCTGAACCACACACCCTCCCCTACCCCTTCCAGGCTGAGTCCTGTGACTGGAGGTCTGGGGGCTGTGGACGCAGAGCCTGAAAAGGCGCGTCTCTTATGGTCCCTGGAACAGCTCTGGCTCTGCTGTGGGCTTGGGGGGAGGGATGGGGCAGGGTGAGGCCGCGGGGGGGCAGAACACCGCCACTGCACACCCCATGGTGTCACCAACCTGTCCTTGCCAATGAAGGGCCGGCTGTGGAGCTGCCCCGGGAAAGGAGACCGGAGTTTCCCCAGGGCCGACGTGTGCCACCTCGTCAGTGTCGGGGCAGAGCAATGACTCCTCCCAAGAGCCACGGGGCTGCCAGTTCCCTGCGGACAACGAGATTGTCTGTGCTTCACAGGTGAGCGGCCAGCTGCCCTGACCAGCCTGGACTCGGACATGGCTCCAGGCCCAGGGGCAGGGCGTTGCCGCGTCCGTCCCTGTGGTCAGACTTGCCAGGAGGCCTGCGGGTGGTGACAGCGCTGCCTCCCCCGGCCCTCAGGCCCGATGCACTACTTCCATGGAGGGCCTGGCTCAGTGCCCAGCCTTGGGCATGGGTCTTGGGGGTGCAGCTGGGCATGAGGAGATCTGGGTGCTTCATCTAATGGCCCACCTGGCGAAGTGTCTCTGGCCCAGCTTGCTGGGGAGTGCGTGAAGGCTTCATCGCTGCAGCACGGGCTGTCCTCCCCTCCCCACCCTGCAGGCGGTGTCACCAGTCTTCCGCTAGTTCACTCCCTTCGTTCACATAGAAGAGGGAAGTAGCTCCTGGCTAAGCTTCCCTCCAGCTCCGGTGATGTGACGGTCAAAGGCTCTGGTGGGGGGGGGGGCCCGGCCAGGAGGGCAGCAGGGTCTCCTCCAGGAAACACCCTGACAGGTCTTGGGTCGTGTGCGGCCCTCTGCCGGGCCTCCCTCTGTCTGGCTACTGGAGACAGGCCCCCCGCCCCCCCCCACTTTGGAGATCGGCAGCCTCCCGACGCCCCTCCTGCGGGTGGGTTCCAGGCATCCCGCACCCCGTGTTCCAGAGGACAGGTTCCCGTGGCCCAGGCACCCGAGGCCAGACACACAAGCAGGGTACTGCGTGTGCTGGTCTGGGAGGCCGATTCCAGGCACTCCTGGCCGACGGGACTTGAATGACTACGGACATGAAGGCTTCCCGCAAGCAAGGAAGAGGCATCACCTACAGAAAGTCACTCTGCTTTTCCAGGCAAGCAAGAGCCTGCAGGGGTCCTAGAAGGTGCCCAAGCCCCGCTGGCCAGGCTCAATTCTTCCTGCCCAGCGGCAGAATCCCAGCCTGTGCCGGGAGTGGCTGTCTGGTGCCCCCGGTCCCCTCGGCGGCCCGCCACCCTGACACAGACCCCGGGTGGCCCACTCGGAAGCTCCTGGGGGTGGCAGGGCTGTGCGCCCACAGGCTGGCAGAGGGGACGTGGGGAACGCCTGCGGACTCTGCTCCTGCCCAGCCTGGCCCCACCTGACTGCTCCCCCATCCAGACACCAGGCCTCTCCACGTTCAGTTTTATTTAAAGACTCGGAAACACAGGCATCATGGTTTGTCATCAGTCTGTCCCTCCAGAATCACACACTGACGTCTGTGTCTAACAGAAGCAAGGGGTGCATGTGTGTGAGTGTGCAAAGTGCCAACAATTTCCCACCAGAGCCCGGCATTCACTGTGAGGCTGCCATCTCCCGACTCTGTTCCCGTGGCCCTTTGATGGCCCGATGGCCCTGTCGCCTCCATGTCCTGATGTCAGTGCATGTGGCTGAGGACTCGTCCCTGCTCCTCAGAGCATGTCGCCTTGGCCCCAAAGGCCACAACACGACCACGGTGCGTGAGGCCTGGACCTGGGGAATCTGAGAGTATCGGGCAAAGGGTTGGTTCATCTTAGTGGCCAGGATGAGGGCGCCCTTCCGGGCAGGACGGCCCGGCAGAAGGGTCTGCTTCGGCTCCTGCTCTGTCTGTGGTTCACTGGTCATGAGGGCTGATTTTCTGACCAAGGCTTTGAAAACAGCCCAAAGCATGGGGGTGGGCATGCGTGTCCATGCTCCCTGCAGCCTGGCCGGCGAGGAGGCCCCAGCGCCCAGCCCTGACTCTGCACAGGAGAGGCTGGCGACAACTTTGCTAAGACACCTGCAGGGGGGCATGCCCCCTCCACCAGGCGCCAGCCTCTCAGCATAACGTGGGCGGTGCTGGGAGAGGTCTGTGCTGTTGCTTGGTAACTGCCTACTTTAGAAAGAAGACTTTCCTATCATCTGTGGACGAAGTCAGCTCTGGTTTCACTGGAGAACACGTGTCTCACTCAGCATGTTAATCCACGCATGTTTTTGGTGATGACATAATTGTAGGCACACATAGGATTTCTGTGCACAGAAAGCAACTAATTTGGCAACCAGTGACCAGCGCGCACCTTCTGGCTGTCATAAACTCGGTGCATGGGACTCCCTGCGTTTAAACCAGATTTTTTTTTGATTCAGAACAAATTTCTCAACTCTGTCAATCTATCATGTCCTGGAGAGAGGAAGAACGCTTTTCTCTAGGGGCGACCCACCAGCGTGGAGCCACCTGGCAGCAACAAGTAGCCAGGTCACACCCCAACACAGGAACTCTGAAAACAGCGTTCCTGCCACGGCCTCATGGCAGGCCGGGGAGTGGGCTTCTGGATTTTGTTGCAGAGACGTCCCAAAGGCTAGTGTGTTCAGCCTGATTTAACCCTGAGTGGCTTTGAAAAGAGAGAGGGGGTTTAGGAACTGATAGGAACGTATTCCTAAGGAGTCTCTCTCACGGGCTCCTCCCGTCGGGGCTTGGGGGAAGGTGGACCCGTGGGTGCCCTTCGTGGACCCCCGACGGGGAAGGTCCCAGGATCAGAGCTGCCCCTCCCCGCCCAGCTCCCTGGACCTGCAAGTCTTCATGGCGCCTCAAAGCCCTCGTTATCCTCGTGGCTCTGGTCTCGAGACCAAGGTGTGCACTGAGAACAGAGCAGTTATTTATTTAAAGAAAAACAGGAGAAACCGTCACAAGGCAGTCGATCTGAACGGTGGTAAAAACCGCACGTTTGGACAGTGGAAGTGCCGGCTGTGGGGTCCCCTCTACAGCGCAGAAGGGAAGTTCTGCCTCCTGACCTGGGGTCCACCCTCCTGTTCCTTTACTGCCACCTCTTGTCAGAACACCTCCAGATGCGGCAGGGGCCCTGGAAGGGTGGAAAGACACGGGCTTTTCCTAACTCCCTCCAATGCCCAGGCCCCTCTGGCCCCACGAGCACCGAGGCTGTGAACACCTGGCTCTCCAGGTTCACATGGTGCCTGTAAAAGGTGTGCCCCTTTGGTGTCTCCCCAGAGATTTTTTGTTTCAAGCTCAACCAAGTCCCGACTAGTTTTACAAAAAGGCAGCACCAGATGTATGAAAAATAGGCAGTGAACGACCTGTTAGACATTTATAAAGTCTAACGACTTGGCAGTAAAAAGATGTAAGAAAGAAGCATGAGGAAGAGGGGACAGCGGTGGCAAAGCGCGAGGCACTGCTGCCACCTGGCCCCGCGGGAGCCACGTGCTGGCCTTGCCCCGATGGGGCAGTTGGCGACCCCGGGCCAGGGCACCATGCTGAGGGTCCAGGTGGGGGTGCCCGAGGTATAGCCGGAGGCAAGGAGCAATCAGGGCCCACGGGAAACCCGGAGCCACCGAAGGACGCTCTCCAGAGGCACGGGGCCCCGCCGGCAGATGGCAGACAACAGAGGAGCACCCCGGCGGCGTCTGCTCCGCGTGAGAGGACACGGGGCGGGTGGAAGCCGTGACCTCCTCGCCCCCGGGTCCTGCGCGTGCGGGCGTCCCCGCCAGGTCCCCAGAAGGACCCAGGGCCTCGGGCGGCCGCTCCCCTGGGGTCCCTGCACCTCCGTCCCTGGGGGCGGCAGGCACGGCCTCAGAAGCTCTCCACGAAGCTGCCGGGGAAGAGGCCGGTGCGGCCATTCCTCTGCAGGGTCCCCTTGTACCAGCCGTCCTCTCGCTTCTTGTGCACGAAGACCACGTCCCCTTCCTTCAGCTCGATCTCCGCCTCGCTCTGGGGCGGGTATGAGACCACCACGCGGTACCTGGGGAAACAGATACCCAGGGCTGAGCCGCCCACCACCTCCGGAGCTCCGTCCCTGTTCTCAGACCGACGTGCCATAAGATCCACCTGGAGACGTGAGTCTCCGCTGTGCCTCTGCCTGCCGGGCGCCTGAGCTCCGACCGGAACAGACCCCTGGGCCTCGGCAGCTCCCTGGACCTGAGACAAAGGCCTGCACCCCACACCTGCCCAGAAAGCCTCAGGGGAGGAGGAGGCTCTGAGGACCAGCCTTGCTCTAAAACGCCCGAGGGCGAGGGCAGGCCGGCGGGCCCCTCCGGCCGGGGGCCCCACAGGGCTCGCGTGTCCCGCTGTCCCTGAGCCCCCACCCTTACGGGGCGCAGGACTGGTCAGGTGAGCTGGGGGCTCCGTGCGCAGATCCCCAGCTCGTAGGCACCACGGACCCCGCGGACCCCGCGGGCTGGGTGCGGGGGGGGGAGGGGAGGGTGCGGGGGGGGGAGGGGAGGGTGCGGGGGGCGGAGGGGAGGGGCACGCAGAGGCACACCGTGGA